>NC_071998.2:117217339-117364839 GCF_028885655.2 Pongo abelii | reverse complement strand
CATGTCGCAAAAATGTCTGCGCACCAGATAGAGAATTGGGATAGAGGTTTCCAGGGAAGACAGAGGCAACAGCTTTGGGGGAGGTTTAGCTTAGTGGTGCAAGAAGGGGGAGCCTGCCCAGTCTCTGAGCCCCCCGCCCCCACTTTAGTGATGGTGTCTGTGGATCTCACAGGGTTGCTAGAGGATGTAAGACCAGCGGTGGGAAATCTCCGGTGCTCCATAAATGTTAGCTCTATATTAACATATAGAGTCATTAAGACACCTTGTCCCAAGGACCTGCTCCTGGGGTCCCCAGTTGCTGTGGCAATCCCTCTGCTGAGCATCCTGCCCCACCCTCGGCCTGGGGTGTGCCAGGTAGGTACTATCATTCCCATTTAACGGATGGGGAAACTGAGGCTTAGCAATTGTTCCAAAGTCTCACAGGGCAGAGGTCCTGGAATCCTGAGCTATCTGTGAAACAATGGGAGGGACAGGGGACAATTCTAACAGAGTCCAGTTCAGAACTTCCAGGGTCACGGTGGGTCTAGGCAGAGGTCAGCCCAAGGTGGAGAGAATTTGAGTCCAAGGTTGGCCCAGTTAAGGGGTAAGTCCTGAAGTTCCAGGCTTCCAGGAGGTCAGTCCACTTGTAGCCAGGACTCAGTGGTTAGTGGGGGCAGGTCAGGATCTGGGGAGCACCAGGAAAAGAGGGAAAAACAACAGCTATTCTGTATTGAGCTCTTATTGCATGCAAGATGGCACGTGCTGGGATGTTTGTTTACAAGCAGAGTCTCACTGGATTCTTTCCACCGCCCGGAGAGGCATTTGCCAGGATCATGTCTGTTTTTACAGATGAGGACACAGGCTCAGAGAAGTGCAGTCACTTACCCAAGTCACGCAGCGGATATCTAGGAAGCAGCAGAGTGGGTTTTGACCCCAGAGCTATTGCCTCCAGCATTGCATGACGTTGCATGATGCCACACCCCAGCCCAGGAAACGACTTTCCATATGGTCTTGGGCATGTCAGTTCCTAGGTCTGAAGGTTCAAATTGACCTTGTGGGTTCAGGAGCCCTTACACTGTGGGATGTCCATCACAATAACGGTTGTCAAACATCAGACACAGTAGGCACTCAAAAATGTCTTTATTTCCATTCTCTTTTTTTCTTTCCTTTTACCCCCAACCAATCTAAGCCAGAGTCAGTTCCAGGTTCTAATCCCAGTGGAAGGAGGCCAGGCAGGGAAACTGAGATAAGTGGCAGCTGCTGCATGTGCAGAGTCCGCCCGTCCTAGATTAAGAGGTGGGCTGGGCATGGAGCCGACTGATATTTCCTCTATCCTTCCTCCACCGCTGACTGTGTGGTCAGGAAGGTCTGTGTGCCTGCTGCTCTATCAGACCTCGCCTCTCAAATTCATTCATCCTCCTGCCACCGCAGTGCCTGGCCCTGGGCTGGACACTGGGGACACAGGAGAGTCAGACCCAGATCTCTACCTGGAGGAGACCGCAGCCTGGAGGAGAGGCGGCCTGGGACCTGGGCAGTTCTAATCCAGACTGGCCATGACAGCCCAGGGAGAACTGAGGTATCTGCCTGATCCCAGAGAGGGCTTCGTCACTGCCATCACTGCCAAGGGGCATGGTGGGTACAGGGGCAGGCTCAAATCCCAGCTCTTCCACTGAGAAGCTGTGTGACCTTTGATATGTTCCTTTGCCTCTCTGTGCCTCATCTGCTTCAGAGGCAAAATGAGAACGGTATTAATGCCTCCTCATGGGGATGTCAAGGGCATTCAGCAAGCTGGTCCCAGCCAAACACTGGGCTTGGTCCTGCTCCCCAAGGGCAGGTGTTGCCAGGCATTTTCCAGACCCACTGTCCGGAAAAGTAACTGAAGTCTCCAGGAGTCCGATGACTTGCCACAGCTCACCCATCTGCTGGAGTGACGCAGCCAGCTCTGAGGCACGTCCCCTGGCTGTAAGCTCTCTAAGGATAGGGACCTAGACAGGTCTGCCTTCTGGATTGTTGAACTCCCATGCCCTGCCCAGGGGATAAGGAGGGAAGAGATGGAGAAGGAAATTGAGATGGGTCCTGGGGGATTTCACCAGAAAGAAAAGATGCTGAGGACACCCCAGGCAGAGGGAACAGCATGGGCAAAGGCAAGGAGGTGTGAGAAAGGCCACTGGGTGCAGAAAACTGGAGCCATCCAAGACTCCTGGAATGAGAGGTGGGCAACAGAATAGGAGAGGCGAATCTGAGCTAGTGGTGTGCTGGTAAATGCTTAACAACTAGCTCTCTTTAACATTGAAATGGGGAGGGAAGAGAGGCCCTGATGTGTAGCATTTGCCAATTCACATGGTGTGAATACTCCCGCCATGACTGATTTTAAGCAACCAACATGACATCAACCAGCTCACAAAATTCCTGAAAGGTTAACAATCAGCTCTTGTGATCAAATGTGAGCAGGGGAGCCCGGGCAGGTGGGGGCCCTCCTTCAGGAACTGTCCAGCTGGACCTCGCCTCTGCTCACATGCGAAAGCTGTTTCCTGCCAACGATGGTTCTGCGGGCCTCAACTCCCCACCTGAGCAATGGGCTAATGGTTCCTAGGCAGAGGCAGAGGCAGGACCAATGAGGTGGACCCAAGTCCAAGTACAGTGACACCTTTATCTTCATTTCCCAGCCTCATCTCCCCCTGGGGCAAAAGTGAAGTGGGGTGATGGGCAGGCAGAGGGAATCCAGGACCCACCCAGGCCCTCCTCCCAGCCCACTGTCTCCCACCCCAGCTGGGGAAGCTACAGGGCCCAGCCAAGCAGGTGGTGGCAGGGTCACCTTGGGAAGAGTTATTGGGGCCTGGGAAGAAGGGGGAAGATATTATGTACCAAAGGCTGCAGCCAAGGACACTAATCTGAACAGACAAGGAATCAATGGGAATTTCTATTTAGGGAGGAAATCAATAGGAATTTCAAGGTAGGAAAAAAGGGAATTACCTTTAATTGGAGTTCTGGTCCAGCCAGTTCTCTAGTGAGGCCAGGGCTCACCTGGTCCTCAAGGGACGGCCACAAGGAACCCTCAACCTGCCCCAGCCCTGCCTGGGGTGCCTCCCACCAGGTAAGAGACACCTTCTCTCAAGGAACCGTTTAATCTCTGGCTAGGAAGCCAGGATTGAGTCGGCGAACAGAGATCTCCAGAACCAGGCACAGAGAGCTCCATCTCCTCATCCATTAGGTGGGGACAATAGGGGCCTCATCAGTGAGAAGCAAATCCCAGGTGTGTAAGAGGAACCTTATGTACCTTATGCGTATGGCACCTTAATGGTGCCAGGCACTGTCCAAGTACTTTGCTTGTGTTAATAAGGGTTAGAAAATCTAACCCATACTAAGCCCCACTATTACTATTACTATCTCCATTTTATAGAGGAGGAAACTGAGGCACCGAGGGGTTAAACAACTTGTGCGAGGTCACACAGCTAGGAAACACAAGCCTTGGCACCAGAGCCTGGGCTCGAACCCTGTGCTCTGCTGCCCTATGGTAGGTGTTCAGCCCTGCAAGATGTGTCCCAGGTGGTCCACGTCCCATCCAAGGGAAATCAGGTGGGTGGCGGTGACTGCCTGGGGTACAGGGGCCCTGTCCAGGAAATGGCAGGATAAGTTCAAGCCACATGGAGAGGGGCCTGAGACAGCTGCCCCCATTGTCGTGCCCTCAAGTGCACACAGACATCCCCCTGGATCCTGCCCCCCAGGAAAAGGACATCCTCAGAAGGAGGCTCAGGACCACTCAGATGCCTACGTAGACCCCACTGGAGGCCAAATGTGGCTGCTGAACAGTGCCTGGCAAATAAGCTCCGGTGTAAAACGGGAGTGGGAGACACCCCTGCCTCAAGAACGGCAGGTGCCACCCCCACTGGGAGCCATCTAGGAGGAGCCACAGCCTGGGCCAGGATCACAGGAGGGGAACTCCCCTGGGCTGGGAGCTGGGGGCTTTTCTGTGGTGTCTCCCCAGATCCTCCTACACACCCTGTACAGATGAAGGACCGTGCCCCAGAGGCAGAGCTGGGAGGAGCAGAAAGAGCAGAAGGCCAGCCCCCATTCACGTTCCCCCAAAGTGGTTTTTTTGTTTGCTTGTTTTTAGACAGAGTCTCACTCTGTCGCCCAGGCTGAGTGTAGCGGTGTGATCACAGCTCACTGCAGCCTCTATCTCCCAGGCTAAAGCAATCCACCCGCCTCAGCCTCTCAAGTAGCTGGGACCACAGGCATGCACCACCATACCTGGCTAATTTTTTTTTAATTTTTTTGTAGAGATGGGGGTCTCACTATGTTGCCCATGTTGGTCTCAAACTCCTGGACTCAAGCGATCCTCCTGCCTTGGCCTCCCAAAGTGCTGGAATTACAAGCTTCAGCCACCGCACCTGGCCAAAATGGGCTCTTTTATAGCAGCACATTGGTCTGATGACTGTTGAGACTTTGATTAAAAAGACTGAGAGGAAGCTGAGGGGAACCTATGGCTGACACCACAGGGACAGGGAGAAGGAGTCAGAGGGAGAGGTCTGTCATGTGTTTGTCCCCCAACCCAGGCCTGCATGCTTCCCGACGGGGCACACTCTTGTGCCTCTGTGAGGCCCGCTTTACAGAAGAGAAAACTGAGGACAGGGGAAGTGTTCCCCCAGGATCACACGTGACTGGGAGGAGGCAGCAGCTTGGAGCCCCGCCTGTCCTCCATCTCCACACCCCTTCTGTGGATCCCGAGGGTGCAGCCAGCCATGCTGCGCAGGTCTCCAGGGGTCCACAGAAGGCAGGGGAGGGGAGGGGAGAGGGCTAGAGAGTGGGAGAAAATTAAGAGCCAGCACAAGGCTGTTCAGAACTGGAGATCTGGTGGTGGGAGCTGTGGGGTACGGGAGGGGAGAGGGTGCAGGTCCCTAGCTGGGACCTCGCAGACCAACTTTTGACTTACGTCTGTGACACCCATGGAGTCCTGGATGCTCGGCAGGGAAATGAGGCAAGTTGCCGGTTGTAAGGACAGACAGGGCAGGTGCTTGGGGCTTCCAGAGTCCCTGGTGATTCTGCCTCCAACACCACCCTCCCCACTTCCCTAGTTCCAGCCTGAGCCTTGAGGGGGCACCCAGGACAAAGGAGTGGTGAAGGCTGGGGGCCAGAAGGGCTGGAGTTCCGCTTCAGAACTCATGGCCAGGCCAGGGCAGGGGCTTGACTCCTCTGAATGTCAGTTTCCTCCTCTGTGGAAAAGGGGAATCAGTTGTCCTAAGGATTAGAAAAAACATGAACTGTAGAGTGCTGACCCCAAGGAAGTGCCTAAGGGATGTTTGCTGAGGGAGGAAACAGGTCCCTGGACGGACAGACAGACGGACGAGCGTGGCTGAGTGGGTGAAGGAATGACTGCGCCCCGCCCTGACCAGCCAGCCTGGCAGAGAGGACCCCTGCTGGTGACTCAAATCCAAGACACACAGTCCCCAGAGCGTGTGCCCCCAACTCCACCCCCCGTCCCAGGGGACACCTCTACCCAGGCAGAGGGGCCATTGTCTAAGAATGGCCACGTGTGTCCCCAGGCCTGGATCTGGACCATGGTGGGACACTGACCACCATCCCCACCCTTCCGAGAGGGCAACTGCCCCCTAATGTCCCTCGCCATCTTTTACGACCCAAGCAGTATGCACAGCCCTGCTTCATGAAAACAAAACGAGCTGCATCAACAGCAGAGAGCAGGCTTTCCAGGCCACCAGTTCTGGGGACCAATTCAAGGGAGGCCTCCAAGCCCGCCTTGTACCCTCGTTGGGGGATCCTGGGACCGCTCCCTCTTGGGAAGCAGAGGCCCAAACCCACAACAAACAGGCTGAGTGATTGAGCAGAGGCTGCCACAGCTGAGCCCAGGTTCTGTTTCTACCCTGGGGGTCCCAACCCATCGCCACCCGACTAAGGCACTCGTATTGGGCTCTTTGGGGACATTCTCCCTCTCCAACCTCGGGAAAACCTACCAGGTGTGGATCATGACCCCTACCTCACAGACAGGGGAGGAAAGCGAGGCTAGGGGCAGGCAGGAAGCAGCTCGTCCAAGACCCTGTAGGCCCTGGTCTGTCTGATTCTGCTCCCTGGTCACAGATGTCCTGGGGCTGGCGTCCAGCGCCCCCTGCACTCTGGGATGTAGGAAGTCAGCCTCCTTCCTCCCTCCTCCAGACCCCTCAGCTGAGCCTGCCAGGGTCTCAAGCAGAGATGAGACCCATCCCTGTCCCCTCTCAGGTCACCGGGCTCAGCCGGGCTCAGCTGGAGCTGAAGGTTATTGCAAACTGCCAGGGCCCTGCTCACCTCATTAAGTCCAGGGAGCAGGGTCAGCGGCTTTTACAAGCCCCATAAAGCATTGCTCGTGGCCACTACAGCAGACTGCTGGCCCTGGCGACCAGTCCCTCCCTGGGCCCAGGACAGGAGGGGACAAGTTTCTTCCTTAAGGAACTCATCTCCCAGATTCATAAAATCACCAGAAGTGTCATGGGCGGTCTGTGCCCCAACAGATAATTACAGTGTGACACCCAGAGGCCCTGCAGCTTGTCCCGCGCCTTGCTGGGCCAGCACTGTGTTAATAAATGCTTTGAGCCTATTATCTCACTGAGTCCTTGAAACAGCCCTATAGAGTAACACAGCCAGCCGCATTTTACAGATATGGAAACAGAGGCCCAGACGGGTGGCCAAGGTGGGACTACAGAGCTGGGATTTGAACCCAGAGCTGCCAGGACCCGAGCCATGCTCCAAAGCGCCCATTCGCTGACTATGAGCACCACTCTGTGGTTTGAGCAGGGTTCTCCCGCTTTAGTGAGGAACCCCAAATGCCCCGTCACCCCAGTTTGTGTGCATACATGAGGCAACAATAGCAGGAATTAGCAGAGCCACAGTGCAAGCTTCTTGCTGGTTCCCAGGACTGCCTGCGTGATGCAGAATCTCAGCAACCACCAGGGATACCCCAGGCACTTCTGAGAATCCTGGAGGGTGTCTCCAATAGGCTTGGAAGCCTGTCCACCCGGGTCTGTCCTACTGGCCCCAGTGAGGATGTCCCCAGTTGGCTGTGGTCACCAGGACAAGGCAGCTGCCCTCCCCTCTGTGCCTCTGCAGCTCTGCACCTCTAAGACTGAACACCCCTCTGCCCACTCAGAAGGGCCCATCCCCCCTCCCCGGCCTCCCAGGCCCCAGGACCTTCTCGTCTGAGCATGAGTCAAGCCCCGTCCCCTCTGCAGAGAGGGAGTGGTCAAGCCCCTGGATCCGTGGCCTGGCAGTTCCAGGTCTGGGTTGGGAAGCGGCTCCCTGACTCACCAGCCATGTGAACCTCAGGGGCCTTCCTTGCCTCGTCAGTGAAATGGAGGCCACGGTAAGGAACAGGCGGGAGACCCCAGCCCCACCCTGCACAGGGCCCAGTGCACAGCACCCCCCAAAGGCGGTGTTTGCTGTTCTCCCACATAATCCTCCTTGCTCACCTCCTCTCTATACCAACCACCTCCCTCCTGTTCAACTCACCCACCTGGAAACCTAAGAAATAGGGGGGGGGGCCCGCCCTGATGCCAGTCTGGACACTGCTCCACAGACAACATCCTCTGGCCTTTTCTTGGGCCCCACAGCTGCCACCCCACCCTGCTGGGTGAGTCCTGTGCACCCCACAATATTCACACATCCCCCACCACACTTCACCCCAGAGCAGGCTTGGTGGGAGGGGAGGAGGAAGAGGACCCCTGGCCTGGGAGTCACCCCTGAGGCGTTGAAGTCCCCCATGGGTGCGGAGGGGCATTGGGCTTGAGGGGGTGTCGTGCCCACTTCCTCAGTGCAGAAATCTTGCTGGGAGACACTAGCTGGCTGATGCTGCCATAGGTGGGGGATGGGGAAGAGGGCAGGGACTGCAGAATTTCAAAAGCTCCTTTACGCCACAAAAGTGCAAGCATGCACACTCACACACGCACACTCATGCATGTGCGCGTGCACACACACACACACACACACACACACACAGAAGGGGTCAAGCATCCTCCATGGTCCGGCTTTTCTCCACAGTGTAACCAGCAATCTCAGTTACTCCCTGTTACCAGGAGAGTCTGACCTTGAGTATCCTAAAAGCTCAGATGTTACATGTGTGCCTCTGATGCCCGGGTGCTGACACATTTGTGCATGAGCAAACATCCACGTACAAGTCTGTGGACAAACAGGTCTGTATCCATGCAGCCACAGATTCACACTTGCATTCTGTCATAGGCACAGACACTCGTGCACATAAACACAGACACACACTCTGATTCAGAGGCCTGAGACCCCTGCACCAGTGTGCTCAGGTATACACTCCACGTGCGTGGAGTGCAGAATGAGGCAGGTGTCCCAGCCTACCTGCTGTACTCTAGCATCAGGTGAGCTATGGGGGTGCTGCTGCTCTGCCTCTCACCCCATGCTCTCAGAATGCCCTTGAGGGAGGGGCAGGGCTCTTCCAAGGCCTTGAAAGCCCCATGAGAAGCCCTGGGGCACATGGCACAGATTGCCTCCATCACCACAGATACTCATCACAAATACTCCATCATAACAGATACTCCATCATCATCACCACGGGGCCCACCTACAACCATGGGAGCCTGGAGCCCCCAGGGCAGGAGTGACCCTTGCAGGGTTAAGTGGGCAACCTCAGTGGGCACCCAGGAGATGGACTTCCTGGAAGGCAGAGGAAGTCTGCCCAGGAGAGGGGAGGAGGAGGGGCGATAGGGAAGAGAGGCAGGAAGAAGGGGAAGGAAGAGGGAGACAGGAGGAAGAAGAAGAGGAGGGGAGGGGGCCCAGGGGAGAGAGGCTGGTAGCCATCATGGAACAGAAATCCCTACCACACCTAAGGGACCATGAAATTCACTTGTTCATTGTCTATCATTCATCATCTAGCTGTTGCCCCCTCCTGCTTAGAACCTATGTTGGGGCAGCACATTTTAGATCCTCAGTAAATGTTTATTGAATGAATGCAGGAAAGCCTAGTTCTGGGTCCTCATCTGCAACCTGGCCCTCTGACCCTCTTGATCAGCCACCCTGGCTGCTGGGCCAGCCTCCCTGTGGTGTCAGGCCTAAAAATAAGATTCAGCACTATGTGCCACCCTGACATCTGGTGAAATCTGGAGAGCCTGACCCCAAGTTTCCCACCCCTCTCAGCTCCTGTGGATAAGGTCCAGCTTAACCACCTTCCCTATCAAATGGAGCAGGCACAGCTCTTGCCGATCCCCACACAGCCAATCACACCCTCCTGTGGGAATGAGGGCACCCCAACTTTTTGATACCCCAAAACCTGTCTCTCACAGCCCCTGGTTGTTCACAGTGTTCCCAAGTGCAGCCCTGGATGGCCCTGTGTAACATGTGGTGTCCTCCTCCCCCAGTCTGTTAGTCTATGTGACAAATACACAGCTGCCATTCTCATCTGTCCTGTGGCAGGTGTTGTGTGCTCAGCCATTCTACAACACTAGTGGGGAGTCCCTCCCTCACCAATGGGTTGAGTAGAAGGGGGTTAAAAAACTCCTCTCCCATTGGGGAAATGGTTGGCTACCACCAGCTGATCCTCTAGCTGACCACGGATAGAAAAATGAGCCCAGCCAAGACCAGAAGAACCACCTAGCTGATCCCAGCCCAAATTGTCAACCCACAGAACAGAAAGATGAGCTAAATAAATGATCGTTTTTTGTTTGTTTGTTTGTTTGTTTTGAGACGGAGTCTCGCTCTGTTGCCCAGGCTGGAGTGCAGTGGTACGATCTTGACTCACTGCAAGCTCTGCCTCCTGGGTTCATGCCATTCTCCTGCCTCAGCCTCCCAAGTAGCTGGGACTACAGGCGCCCACCACCACGCCTGGCTAATTTTTTGTATTTTTAGTAGAGACGGGGTTTCACTGTGTTAGCCAGGATGGTCTCCATCTCCTGACCTCATGATCCGCCCGCCTCGGCCTCCCAAAGTGCTGGGATTACACGTGTGAGCCACTGCGCCTGGCCACAAATGGTTGTGTTTTAAGCCACTAAGTTCTGGGGTGGTTTCTTACACAGCCAAGGCTAACTGATACACCACCTCACAGGGCTGTTGTGAGGGATTAAATGACAGACTGCAGGTCAAGTCCTCACAACAGTACCCAGAACAGTAAGACCTCAGGAAACAACAGCTATTTTTATTTGAAAACCACTCTTTGAGGCCTGCATGGAATACAGATGTAATAGAAAGTATAAAGATGCTACTAGAGAAAGACATAGCAACGGTTGCCAAATTGTCTTTAACACAAATGGCACCTTTGCTTGTTGAGTGGTTTTATCAGTTACATAAACAGAGACCTACTGCGGTCTGGCATGGAGAGCCACAGTTGGTCTGAATCATAAAGAACAGGAATCCTGGAGTGTTCTCCCATCCCTTAGGGGCAGGGAGATGGGGGCTCTATAAGGGAGGTGGGCTCAAGCAAAATGGTGGCAACCTAGGTCCTAAATGTGAAAAGTTCTGAGAAGGGGGAAATGTTCTGGGGAATAGAGATTAAGGGTGGTGAAATATCCTCTAACTTCAGGTTGATTCTATGTATACTGCACAGTAGTTCACACTCTGCTAGCCCCAGACCTTGAAGCAGTGCCTGAAACCCACAATGGACTTGTGTCCATGGAGCTTCATACAGCAGGGTGTCCATGGAGTAGGTAGAGCAGGGTGGAGGCAAGGCCAGGGCATCAGCTGGTAAGATGGGTGGAGACAGAGAATCCATCTGGCAAGGCATGGCCAGACCTAGCCCCGACCCCATCCCCACCACTGATTCCAGAGGTCCCAGGGAGGGGAGGCTGCTGACTCTCCAAGGACAAGTCTGTGGGCCCAAATCATTTTCTTTGTCTGTGATAGGAAATGGAAGGTCCAGGAGGCTGGAGGGCTGACCACACTGAAGGGACATAAAACAGAGGAAAGTTCGGTTCCTGCCCTTGGGGACTTCTCAGTCTAGAGCAGGCAAGATGAAGCAAGAACCGAAATAATCATACCCTTGGGACCATAAGAAGTGTAAAAAGTGACAGACAGGTTCGGAAGAAAGTGAGGTCACATCTATTTGGGAAAGGGAGAGATGAGAAACAAAGGGAGCATTAGAGAGGAGCGTCAGAGGACAGGCAGAATTCACAGAACCCACACGTTTGTGTCTCACACACAGACACCCTAACTGCCTTTCAGCAGCCAGGTGGGGGCCTCAGTGCCCCCGCTGATGAGCAAACCCTTGGGACTGTGCTTGGGGTGCTGCCTGAGAGCCCACAACTTGCTTCTGACAACATGGACATCTTTGTGCCTGAGTGTCAGGCAATGATTTTGATACTTTATTGCACATCTCCTTTATTGTTTAATAAGGACAAGGAGAAAATGGAAAAACGATGAAAGGTCCAATGTTAGTAACAAAATTGATCGTTTCTCTAAGAAACAAATGGGCAAAGATGGAAATCATTGGTCATGCCGAAAGGTGTAACACTTTAGCCTCAGTTAGATGTTCGCTGGATGTAAGCCAGTCAACCATGCGCTGACTTATTGTGAAGGGAAAGGACAGAATTAAAGAATGCTTGGAATCCTGGAAATTTGTTGTTGAGAATTGGGTCAAAGTGTTATGGCAGAATTAGGGATTTTGTAATAGCTTTATCTCTCTGAGAGGAAGCACTCAATTCTTGTACACACTTCAGGAACACATTATAAAACACATAAAAACAGGCACTTTGCCAAAACCAGATAAAGAAATCACAATGAAAGAAAACTATAGACAAATTACTCTTGTGAGTATAGAGGCAAAAATCCTCAACGAAATGCTAGAAAACTGAATTCAGCAATATATAAAAAGGATTATACACCATGACCAAGAGAGATTTATCCCAGTAATGCTGGGGTGGTTTAACACCCAAAAACCAATTAATGTAATATGTCGTATCAATAGAATAAAGAACAAAAATCACGTGATCATCTCAAGAGACACAGAAAACGTGTCTGACAAAATTCAACACCACTTCTTGATAAAAACCACTAAACTAAACTAGGAATGGAAGGTAACTTCCTCAACCTGATAAGGCATCTATAAAAACCCACAGATAACATCATACTTAAGGGTGAAAGACTGACTACTTTCCTTCTAACATTGGGACAAGATAAGAATGTCTGCTATTCCCACTGTTTGTTATTTTTCACTTTTTTTTGTCTTTGTTTTTTGTGGGGTTTTCTTCTCTTCCCACTTCTGTTCAACATTGGATTAGAAGTCCTAGGCAAGGGGCAATTAATTAGGCAAGAAAAAGAAATAAAAGACTTCTAGACTGGAAAAGAAGAAGTAAAACTATCTCTATTGGTAGATGAAATGATCTTGTTTATAGAAAATCCTAAGAAATACACACACACACACACACACACACACTCATTGGCGCTAATAAATAAGGTAGATTTCAGGACATAAAATCAATATCCAAAAATCAATTGTGTTTCTATACAGTACCAATGAACAAGCCAAAACTGAAATTAAGGAAACAATTCCATTTACAATAGTATCAAAAAGAATAAAATACTTAAGACAAATTTAACAAAAGAAGTGCAAAAACTTATACTCTAAAAACTATAAAACATTGTTGAAAGAAACTAAAGAAGACCTAAATGGAAAGATAGCCTATGTTCATGGATTGGAAGACTTAATATGGTTTTAGACAGCAATACTCTCCAAATTGATCTACATATTCAATGCAACTTCTATCACAATCCCAGCTGCCTTTTTAAAAATTTTGCTAAAATGGGCAAATTGATCCTAACATTCATATGGAAATGCAAGACAGCAGGAATAGCTGGAACAAACTTGGAAAGAACCAAGTTGGAAGGCTCACACTTTCTGCTTTCAAAACTTATTACAAAGCTACAGTAACCAACACTGCATGGTACTGGCATAAAGGTAGACATGCAGATCTGTGAAATACAATTGAGAGTCCAGAAATAAACTCTTATGTTTATAGTCAGTTAATCTTTGACGATGAATAGGCATAGCAGTATTATTCATAAAAGTGGGAAATCCAAATGTCCATCAACTGATGAGTGATAAACAAAATGTGGTATATCCATACAATTGAATACTATATGACAATAAAAAGAAACAAAGTACTGATAGACACTACAACATGGATGAACCTTGAAAACATTATGCTGAGTGAAAGGACCCAGAAAGAGAAGGCCACATACTGTATGATTCCATTTTTATGAAACATTCACAATAGGCAATTCAATTCAGAGACAGAGAGTAGATTCATGGTTGTCAGGGGCTGAGGGGGTTAGAGGGAAATGAGGAATGACTGTTAATGGGCACAAGGTCTGTTTGGGGACTTATGAAAATGTTCTAAAATGCATTATCATGTTGATTACCCAACTCTTTGAATATACTCAAAACTACTGAATTTTACATGGATGAACTGCATGGTATGTGAATTATACATCAGCAAAGCTCTTATTAAAAAAAAAAAAAAATAGAGCACTACTGGGTGGAAGAGAGCTGATGAGAGAGCTCCAGGCTGAGGGATGTCAGATTGGTGGCATGCATGACAATAATTCTCCCACATGTGCCCACAGCAGGCATTGTTAATTATCGCAGCACTCTGCTCCCTGAGCTTGTATCTTTTCCTTTATACTTCATTAAAATTAAGAGCTTCTAGTCATCAAAAGGTACCATTGAGAGGCAGAGAAAGCAAGCCTCAGAATACATTTTTTAAACTCCTAGAAATTAATAAGAAAAAACTGGACAACTCAATTTTTAAAAAATTGTCAAAAGACTTGAACAGGCATGTCTTAGTCCATTCGGGGTGTTACAACAAAATAGCTCAGACTGGGTAACTTATACACAACAGAAATGTATTGCTCATGGTTCTGGAGGCTGGGAAGTCCAAGATCAGGATGCCAGCAGACTCAGTGTCTGGTGACGGCTTGCTCTGCTTCATAGAGGGATGGTGCCTCCCTTCTGCATCCTCATATGGTGGAAGGAGTGAACAAGCTCCTTTGAGCCTTTTTTTTTTATAAGAACACTAATCCCATTCATAAGAACAGAGCCCTCATGACCTAATTATTTCCCAAACGCCCCTCTTCTTGATACCACCACATAGGGGGTTAGATTTCAACATATGAGTTTTGGGGATCTCATAAACATTCAGACCATTGTAAGGCACTTCACAAAAAAAAGGCTATCCAAATAACTAAGCCTAGAAAATTTCTTCAACATCATTAACATCATTCATCATCAGGAAAATTCAAAGTACAACCTGAATGTGAAATACTCTCCCCACTCAGATGGCTAAAATTAAAAGACCTGGTAATACCAAGTGTTACAAAAATATGAAGAAGCCAGAACTCTCCTCATTTGCCGAGAGCAATACAGATCAGTACAGCCAGTTTGGAAAACCATTTGGTAACATTACTAGAGAGAGAACCAAGAAATTCCACTACTGGCATATATACCCAAGAGGAAAAAGTATTTATACCCACCAAAAGATAGACACTGGAATATTCATAGCAAACGTTCATAATGGACCCGAACTGGAGACAACACACGTGCCTATTGACAAGAAAAGGAATAAGTAAATCGTGACAGATTTGTACATTAGAATTCAGCGTAGCAATGAAAAGGAACAAGATACTATGATATCCAACAATTTGGATAACTTTGCAAGCATAAGGTAAGTGCAAGGAGGTAAGGTCGTTGAATGAAGGAAGCCAGACATCAAAGAATATGTGCTCTTTGATTCTTACACAAAGTCTAAAAAAAACGAACCTGACCTATGGTGATAGACACGACACACCGTTATTTGGGGAGGTATTTCCTGGGAAGAGGAAAAACGATGCCTGCTCGGTGCTCGATCTGAGTCACAGTGACATGCATGTGAACATATGTAAAATTCCATCCAGCTGTTCACTTCTGATTTATGCCCCTTACGGAACTGAACATAAGTTAAATTAGGTAAGATAGAAAAGCAAATCTTATCCTTCAGGCATGAAAAGGTCTCTGCCTGACTCGTGCCCAAGTTCAAAAATCCCAGAGAAGGGAGTCATTGGCCCAACCCAAGGATACTAGGGTCAGGACCACGGAACAACATGGCAGCCCCATAGGATGGTGAAGGCAGGGAGTAGGATAGGTGGAGAGTGCTCTTTCCAGAACAGGGAGGGGAGGGGGAGAAAGAGCAGGACAAAAGCTAGGGTCTACTCCTTCCTTTCTCTGAGCCCTCCTTTCCCCGTCTGTAAATGGGAACAATAGTTCTTCCTACCACAAAGGGTCGAGGTGAAGATTGAAGAGGTACTGGGCCTTGGGCGCCCATCATGGGGCCTGGATCCCCTCCCCTTTGTCCACCTTTCCTCACTGGGCACCCCTACCCTCAGCTCCCCTACTCTGCCCTCTGTGATCCCCAACATGAGGCCCCATCACCATATAATTTCAAATTACTTGTAGCTTTAGTTAATTAAATGTAAAATCATTGGAATAAAATTATACCTTCATTAGAAATTAACTCCCATTTCGGGCCCAGGATAATGACGGGGCTCTCTCTCGCCCCTTCTTCCAAACCACACACAAAATGGTCAGTTAAACTGAATGGGAAAAAAAGTTAAACGACTGCACGGCAATCAAGCTTATTATTATTTAAGCACAAGCTATTACCATGTGCAATGAGGTATCAGCCAATAAATTATCTTTGAAAGAGTCAGTTCTTGTCTGAACACACACAGGCCGTTAAAGGCTGCCACCCGGGAGGTTGTGCCAATCGCTTTCCTGGCCAGGTGAGCTGCCCCGGCCTGGGGAGCTGAGGCTGGGCCCTCCTGGTCCTCTGGCTGGCCATGAACCTGCCCGTAGGATCCTGGCCTGGTCTCAGGTCAGGATCTCGGGGTCGCGATGAAGGGATCGTGGGTGTCTCCACTGGCCATTCCCCGCCACATCCCTCAATCCAGCCCATGCTAAGGGGAGGAAACTCAGCCCCAAGACAGAGACTGGAGACAAAAAGGTGTCCCTGATGATTCGGAAGCAGAACAGAGAAAGGAGAAAAAGGGTGTTCAGGGCAGGGAGTGGGCTGAGATGGGGCAGAGGGAGAGAGACAGAGGGAGAGGAGGGGAGAATCCTCAAGAGCCATGGGGAGAAGGAGTTAGAGACAGAGGCTAGGAGGCAAGGGACAATCCGAGGAGCGGGGAGCGAGATTCACAGCAGACAAGATGGAAACAACAAAAGAGAGGGCAGCAGAACCCAGAAGGCCAAAGAGAAGTAAGAAGGGAGCCAGACCAGAGAGGCCCCCTTCACAGCCACTGTGTGCCGAGGGCTGGGAACCACAAGCCACTGGCTCCCAGAGAGACCAACCTGCCCTGTTTGTCAGGGACTGAGGAATTTGCCAGGTTAGGGGACTGTCCATGCTAAAATCAGGACAATCCCAGATAAACCAGAACAGTTGGTCACCTTCTTTGCAGAGTCCTCATGGAAAGCAGCACTGTTATCTCCACTTGACAGGCAAGGAGGCTGAGGTCGAGGAGGTAAGGTCCTTTGTTTGAGGCTATGAAACTGCAAGGTTGGGAGCCACAAAAGGTCAGAAGTCAAAGGAGTCAGAGACAAAGAAACACAGAGACAGAGAAGGCAGGAAAGGGCCCGAAAGCACAAAGCCAGGGGATGAGACTGGTAAGGGCCCTTATCTCCTGCTCCGTCTCAGACTCAGCCTCCTCGTGTCTCCCGAAGCTTTGCCGCACCTTTCTGCCTTCTGTCTCTCGACTCATCTCAGCCCCTGGCCCCCACCCCCTGCCCTATACACCTTATTTCTCCTTTCTCTGCCCCTCTTCCTATGTTTTTCACATTTTATTATTATTATTATTATTATTATTATTATTATTATTTAGTAGAGACAGGGTCTCACCGCATTGGCCAGGCTGGTCTCAAACTCATGAGCTCAAGTGTTCCTCCTGCCTTGGCCTCCCAGAGTGCTGGGATTACAGGGGTGAGCCACCGCTCCTGGCCTTTTTTGTGTTTTGTTTTGTTTTGTTTTGTTTTGTTTTGTTTTGTGAGATATAGGGTCTCGCTCTGTCACCCAGGCTGGAGTGCACTGGTGCAATCACAGCTCACTGCAGCCTCAACCTCCTGGGCCCAAATGGTCCTCCCACTTCAGCTTCCTGATTAGCTGGGACCACAGGCACATGCCACTATGCCTGGCTAATTTTTTTTATGTTTCATAGAGACGGGGTCTCACTATATTGCCAGGCTGGTCCTGAACTCCTGGGCTTAAGTGATCCTTCAGCCTCCCAAAGAGCTGGGATTACAGGTGTGAGCCGCTGCCCCCCACCCATCTTCCTAATTTTTAAGGTCCCCTTTGTGTCTCCAGTCTCCAACTTGTGCTAGCTTCCCCTGCTTTCCTTGGGATGGAGCAGGTGGAGACACCATGCTCAAATGTCAGCAGCATTAGGACAGGACACTTGTCAACAAGAAACTCTCAGGATCCTCAGAGCCACCAAGGCTGTAGACAGCAGCCAGAACCCTCCTCCCATGGGGCTTCGGGGCTGACCGACCTGGATTCGAGTCTGAGTTCTAGCATGGACGCACTGAGTGATCTGAGGCAATTTCTCAACCTGCTACACTTCTCTCCCCATCTGGAAAATGGAGTGATCATTTTACATATGGAGTACGGTATGGGCTTATTGTAAGGATTGGTTGACCTCGGTGGATATGTCCCCAGGGCAGAGGCTAACCCCAGGCAGCTATCTTGGGACAGAAACTTCCCCCAGACGAGGGCAGCTGCTCTGTCTCCCAGACACAAACCCTCAGTGAGTCAGCCCCAGACAGAGTGAGAGGGTGGACCCACAGGGGCCTTGAGCTGGGACGAGATGACCAGGGAACACAGAGAGGGGACAACAGGAGCTTGACTTCAGAGGCCCTTTTCCTCCCTAAAATAAAGACTTTCATTTGGCATCTCCCAAGAAACTCAAAATGTACATCCTCTTCTCATATCTGAGGCTCAATCATAAATTTTTGTTGAATAAAAGTCTAAATGGATTAATAAATTCATTAACCAGAAGGTCAGTGTTTTCCAGCTGGCCTTTCGGCACCAGGAGCCTTCCCTGCTGGGCAGGGAAACGCAGCCTGCCATAAACTTCTGTCCAAGTTGCCTGCAGACCGACTCCGTTGAAAGTCACCTCCATCTCTCTCACAGGTCAGGCCAAGATTTAGAGATAGGGGCCATGTGTGTGCCTAGATCTGCTATCTGCCCGTGAGTGATGGGGGACACATTCCGGGGACATGTTTACTGTCACCCCGCGCCCCCTGGCCCGAGCTCCCCGCCGAGCCATCCCCTGATAATTCACGGCCCGGCTCCTATTGGCAAATGACTGATACGGCCTTCACAGCAGGGCCTGCTGGTCACTTGTCTCAAGGAGACTGGGAAGAAAACTCAGGCACAATATAAATGGGACCCGTGGCAGCCTCAAACACCTTGGAAAATTTCGCAGCCCGGACGCTGCGCCGTTTTTAAGTAATAAAACCGCAGAGAGATTACATGGCCTCCTGACAGCCTGCGACGGATGGCCGCCCGCGTGAACTTTTTACCTTCGGGATGGGGACCAGAGGAGAGGAAGGAAAAAAAGAGAAAACAACTGCCCAGCAAGCAGGCTCCTTCCTCACTGTGGCTCAAAAGTCACTGCCGTGGCAGCGGCCAGAGCTGCACTCTGAGTCCCCAGCTCAGTCATCCGGAGGGACTCCAGCCTCTCTGGGGACCTCGGGCTTGGTTTCCCCACCTGGAAAATGGGGATATGGATGGCTGGTTTGTTAGATTTCCAGAATTCAGAAGCGGCCCTGAAATAACTGTTTACAGGATTAGGAGTGTAATCCTTGCTTTCATTCATTTATTCACTTTTTTTTTTTTAAGATGTAATCTCTCTCTGTCGCCCAGGCTGGAGTGCAGTGGTGTGATCTCAGCTCACTACAGCCTCGACCTCCTGGGTTCAAGCAATTCTCCCGCCTCAGCCTCCTGAGTAGCTGGGGTTACAGGTGCACGCCACCACACCTGGCTAATTTTTCTATTTTTGGTAGAGATGGGATTTCACCATGTTGGCCAGGCTGGCTTCGAACTCCTGACCTCAGGGGATCCGCCCTCCTCAGCCTCCCAAAGTGCTGAGATTACAGGCGTGAGCCACTGCAAGGGAGTCGGTCTGCAGGCAACTTGGACAGAAGTTTATGGCAGGCTGCGTTTCCCTGCCCAGCAGGGAAGGCTTCTGGTGCCGAGAGGCCAGCTGGAAAACACTGACCTTCTGGTTAATGAATTTATTCATCCATTTAGACTTTTGCTCAACATCTATTCATTTATTCTTTGATTCAACAAGAATTTGTCATTGTGCCCGTTTAGCAGTAGAGGTGGGGACAAGAGGGTGACAGGGTGAGTAAGTATGGGCAATCTCTGGGAAACAACTGAGAGATACTCAGTGTAGGACTTACCAGCCAGGTGACCATGGGCAGGTCCCTCCAGCCCTCAGAGCCTCAGTTCCCTCATCTGTCAAATAGGATCTAGTGGTACCTCCTTCAAAGTGCTGTGATGAGGAGGCAGGGGATCCCACCTGACAACCCCTTAGCACAGTGCTTGGCACATAGTAGGTACATGCCAGGCCCAGCCATCAATCCCTAAGTCATTTGATTAGGTTGGTGCAAAAGTAATTTCGGTTGTTGCTATTAAAATTGCAAAAACAGCCTTTACTTTTGCACCAACCTAATATCTTTTTGTTTTGTTTTGTTTTTTGAGACAGTCTTACTCTGTCACCCAGGCTAGAGTGCAGTGGCACCATCTCGGCTCACCGCAACCTCCGCCTCCCGGGTTCAAGCGATTCTTCTGCCTCAGCCTCCTGAGTAGCTGGGATTACAGGCACCCGCCACCACACCCGGGTAATTTTTGTATTTTTAGTAGAGATGGGGTTTCACCATGTTGGCCAGGCTGGTCTGGAGCTCCTGGCCTCAGGTGATCCACCCACCTCGGCCTCCCAAAGTGCTGGGATTACAGGCATGAGCCACCGTGCCCAGCCGCACCAACCTAATATCTTTGAGGTTGGAGAGTCATTGTGCAAATCTGGCCTCTCAGAGTCCACCCTAAAGACCTGCACTTCCCAAGCTAGGTATAAAACCATGAACCTATCTGGATAGCACAATCTAATGCTTCATGGTCCAGCAAGATTTTCACTTCTTTGCAGAACAGTGTTTCCCTGGCCCGGGATGCTGAGCTCTTAGTGTGATAGATTCTTGTTCTTGCTCTTCATGGATAAATAGTGATCATAGGATCTACCGCTTATGGAGCAGCTGCTGAATCCCAGTCATAGCTCCGGTTGCTTCACAAATATTTTTTGTCAGGACCTCAGTTCACTCCAGCCGATACCAGGCATGTGTTGGTATGTGCCTAAAGGAGTTAGCAGTGGTGTTTGGACTAGTACACCAATAAGGCTACCCAGGAAGATGATCCAACAGTAGACCAAGGGGCTGATCGCTGTCTCACCCACAAGCAGCTTTATCATCTTGCCATCTTAGAATGCTCTATGCGTGCAGGAAGGAAGGAGGGTGCTGGAGTGGCAGGAAATCTGAGCCTGAGGCTAGCAGGGAACCGCTCCCTAAGGAGACCCCCTTGGCATTGGTGGCTCTGAGCCTCCTAAGCTGGCTGCCCTCAATCACCCTTCAAGAGCCACTCTCTTTTCTGCCCTGGTCTGTGGGCCTTTGTGGATGGCATCCAGCTTTTTTGCCCTCTGGCTGTCAGTTCAGCCTATAGGAAGCACTGGCAGGAGATGGGGACAGGCACTGGGGACAAGGATTGGGGCATTTATTCCCCCAGCTCTATCCCTGCTGGGCTCCAGGTTGGCAGTGCCTCATTCCTCTGCAAGAGACACAATACCCACCAGGACAACCCTTCCCTTCAGCTACTGCTAAGGGACAGCCCTCTGCTCTTTTCCCATGTCCCTCAGCCTAGAGAGGAATGTCACTTCCCACGGTTGGGATCTGAGACCATCCACGTTGGTCTCTTCTGAGTCTGCCCATGCCTTTCTAAGTAAAGCCTCATTAAAACCTCTTCGACTGCTAGGTGTGGTGCTCATGCCTGTAATCCCAGCACTTTGGGAGGCCGAGGTAGGAGGACCACTTGAGCCTAGGAGTTCAAGATCAGCCTGGTAATATAGTGACACCTCAATCTATACAAAAAATAAAGCAATTAGCTGGGTGTGGTGGCATGCACATGTAGTCCCCACTAATTGGGGGGCTGAGGCGGGAGGATCACTTGACCTCCTCCAGGAGGTCAAGGCTGCAGTGAGCTGTGATCACACCGCTGCAGTGAGCTGTGATCACACCACTGCACTCCAGCCTAGGCAACAGAGCAAGATCCTATTTCAAAAAAAACCCCACAAAGCCAAAAACCTCTTCACCTGCCATCAGCTTCCTGCCAGGGTGTTGGCTGCTTCACCTGGGAGGTGCAGAACTGAGCCCAAGGCAAGGTGGGTGCTGTGGCTCTGATGCGAGACCTGGCAGGTTCACCATCTCCCCAGGACTGCAAATCCCCGAGGGCCCTCCGGGGTGGGGCTGTTCCCAAACCGTGGTCAGTAGGGCCTGAGGCTGAGGCCGCAGTGAGACTCCCACCCATCACATTGGCACAGGACCGAGGTTTTGTCCCACCCCAGCCCTCTGCAGTGACACCCATGCTGTCACCCAGGAGCCCCCAGTCCTTTGGGATTTCAAGGGAGCAAGGGGTGGTGGAGAAGCTGACATGATCCTGCAAGAGAGAACCTGAGCAGACCCCTGAACTGCAATTAAGAGAAGCATATACACACTAAAGTCAGAGGAAGTAAGGAATTCACTGGAAGCATAAAGGGGAATCTTCTAGAACCTAAAGATGGGAAGCACAGCCAGGCCTGGTAAGGGACTAGAACTGGGTCTGAGAGCTGTGGGGAGCCCCGGCAGCCATGTCCTCTCTGTCTCTCTCTCCCCACCTCTCTCAGTCTCCGTCGCTGTCTCTGTCTCCTCCCTTCTCTCTGCCCTCTGCACCCTGGGTGTTTCTGCTCCTCTGTGCGCATGTGCCAACTCAGCACCCTCGGGATCTGCCTGGGGGGTGTTCTGAACCCCAACTCCAAACCAGGACTGTGTCACGTGCCTGCCTCTGATCCAATCTGCTGTGGCAAGGCCAGGGTGAGCAAGCCCAGGGTGGCCCGTGGGTGTGACTGGTCCTCCGTGCCTGCCCCTGCAGGCTCTTGGGGAAATGCAGGAAGGGGCTGGATGAGGAACCATGGTGAACACCCATCCCCAGGGAGCCTCGACCCTTCAAGTCAGACATTTCCCAGAAAAGCCGAGTCCTCCCAAGGGCCTGGCGACTGGGACGCAGGCTCCTCTAAGACAAAGGTGGCAGTAGTGGCAGGCAGCCAAAGGCTCTGCAGGAAATGCGACCCGTGGAGTTAAACCCAAGAAAGGAGCCATCAAGGAGGATCAGACCAGGAAGTCGGGCACAGGCATTAGAGGGACTGCCACACGCCCCTTGTGAAGACTTATTGGCAGATGGGAAAAGATGTCCAAGGTTGGCCTGGCACGGTGGCTCACAAAGTAATCCCAGCACTTTGGGAGGCTGAGGTAGGCAGATCACCTGAAGTCAGGAGCTTGAGACCAGCCTAGCCAACACGGTGAAACCCCGTCTCTACAAAAACACAAAAAATAGCCAGGCATGATGGTAGGTGCCTGTAGTTCCAGCTACTCAGGAGGCTGAGGCAGGAGAATTGCTTGAACCTGGGGGGAGGAGGTTGCAGTGAGCTGAGATCATGCCACTGCACTCCAGCCTGGGCGACAAAGCGAGACTCTGTCTCAAAAAAAAAAGATGTCCAAGTTTAAGTAGAGAAACCAGTAACACCATCTAGGGGTTCAGAGAGGGCTCAGGCCATTCTGTCCCGCCTCTCTGTGTGACATCAGCAAATTTTTAACTTATCTGGGCCTCAGTTTACTCATCTGGAGGAATGGAGATAATTCAAATATTCAGTAATTATTAGTAGAGACGATGAGGAAAATGGCAAACATATCATGGTCTAATACAATTATCTAGCATTCCCTAGGCTATTATCTGCAGAACATTGTTCTCAGAGAGTCTATGTGATCAAATAAGTATGGGAAACTACATGTGATATGGTTTGGCTGTGTCCCCACCCAAATCTCAAACTGTAGCTCCCGTAATTCCCACGTGTTGTGGGAGGGACCCAGTGGAAGGTAACTGAATCATGGGGTGGATCTTTCCCATGCCATTCTCATGATAGTGAATACTCTCACGAGATATGATGGTTTTATAAAAGGGAGTTCCCCTGCACATGCCCTCTTGTCTGCCGCCATGTAAGACGTCCCTTTGCTCTTCCTTCATCTTCTGCTATGATTTTGAGGCCTCCCCAGCCATGAGGAACTTTGAGTCCATTAAACCTCTTTCCTTTATAAATTACCCAGTGTTGGGTATGTCTTTATTAGCAGTATGAGAATGGAAAAATACAACACGCATACTCACAAATGCACACAGACATGTTAAAGACTCTGAGAAGTCCTGCGGTAACGAAATCTGACTTACTTCAGTCAACCAATGTTTTCCAAACTTACTTGAGTATAGAACCATTTTTTCACAGGATCCTTATTAACATCAATAAACCTTTAGGGAAATGTTGGAACTATGATCCCATTTTAATAATATGTAATAAAACATGGTGCATAGACTTTCACGTGCATTTGGGTACTGGTTAGGACTCTTGTTTCAAACAACAGACCCTCTCTAACTGACCTGGCACAAGGAGGATTTTTCCCCCGGGACGTGGGAATATCAAGGCACTCTGGAGAGACAGGAGCTGCAAGCTAGACAGCCTTCAGAACTGGCTCTTTCCCTCTTCCCTGTCCTCTTTCTGAGGTCCGGCTCTCAGGGAGACGCAAAGGCCCTACTCCCAAGGTCTCCAGCTTTGGTCCTGGCCCCTGAAGAGACCTCTTGTCCCAGGTCTACTTGGGGTCTGGTGTTCATCTCTGATCCAATCCACCTGGAGGGTGGGGGACAGCAGCACATGGGATAAACTGGATTGCCAAGGACTCCCCCAGGGATGGGAAGAAGGTTCTGGAGACAGAGGAGGACCACCACTCAGTGCTGGGTGGTTGCCCCCAAGATGGACTCTGCCAAGTGAAAGGACTTGGGCCAGGGCACCAAAAGAGGCTCCTTGGGAGATGGCAGCATCAGAGACCCCAGAACCGCCTGCTGCCAGGAGCGCACTTCAGCGTGCCTGCAGCCCCTTCTTTAGACACAGGTAACAGAAGTGCGAGAGGGAGGCACAGTCCTTTCCTTCCGTCTCCTCCACTTGGAGGTGGAGAGTTTGGCTACTTCCTCCCCAAGTCCAAGGGTATCTCCCCTCTAGCCCAGGTGCCTGCAAGAAGGGGAGACCAGTTTTCCTGGCCAAGTGCCTGACCACTGGCCTGGCTTCCCCTGCACCCATGGAGTCCTGGAAAAGGGCTTACGGCTGAGAGGGTAGGGCTTGCCCAGGGGGTGGGTATGCGGACCACCTCCAAGTGCCCAGGCCTAAGCTCTGCACCCAGCTGCAGCAGGTGCCCCCGGGCCCGATAGCTGAGGACCACCAAGGCAGAGCAGTTTTACGTCCATGGGATTGCAGGGGCTACTGCAGCCTGGGGAAGAGGGACCACACAAAAGGACTCAGCAGGAAGCTGCTGCTGGGAGCCAACCACAAGGTGTGGCTGAATCATGAAGGGCCAGCAAGGCCTGACAGGGAGGCCAGCGGGAGTCCCTGGCTCACCCGGGAGACCCTGTGGAATGGCCATCCACCCAGGGACAAGTTGCAAGTTGCATCAGCAGCCAAAAGCCCCAAAGAGGCTACACCAGCCCTGTCTCCCCAATGCCAGAGCCAGACACTTCCAGGAAGGAGTGGGGAGAAAGGGGGCATCCCCGCTAGGCTGCTAGACTGTGGACCAGCCTGCCCCCCAGGGCAAAAGGGTTGGGGGGGTCGAAGGGACAGGAGGACAAGCTTTGAATAGAATGTGGGGTTGGAGTTTTAAAATACATGGGACTGAGTCTTCGATGCCAGAATGAGCCAGTATTAATAACCCAAAGTGGAAAATTATGGAATCGGACTGAGATGTCATTTATGGACTCACCACCCAGCAGGAAGGGAGAGAGGGTGGTTTAGAGAGAGCAGAGTGTGGCAGTTATTGGGAAAAATAAAACCATTTCATGTTTATACCCCTAATGAGTGCAGACGCCTCTAAACTGGTTACACTTGATTTTTTTTTCTTTATGCTTTTCTATATTTTCTAATTTTCCTGCAATGAACATGTATTACTTGGGTAATCGAGAATAAAAAACTTTAAAAGGAGTCAGGTGGGGAGAGTCTGTGAGTCCCTGAACATCACACAGCCACGTGTTTCTGGGCACAGATACTACTGGGCAGGCTCCTGGGGACCCCAGGGGAGGGACCAGGACACTGAGGGTAACATATGCCCCAGATGTGCCCCCAAAGGAGGCTGGGAGGCAGAAAACCCAGGCAGCAGACCATTCTGCCATCAGGCAGGTGCCATGGTCCCACGGCAGGCTGGAAAGTTGGGAGAAGGTTGGTAAGAGTCTCAGGTTGGTAGCCCTGTGCAGGGCTGAGAGGAGCAAGGCTTCCGTTCTACATGTGGGGTCGTGGTACCGGGGAAGTTCTGAGGGGCTTGATTTGCATCCTGCCCCACCCTTTACCAGCTGGGGACGCCAGGTCTCCCCTCAGAGGGCAGAGTGAAAACTGAACAAGGGAGTGTCCATTCCTGGTCTAATGAGAATTGGGGCCGGACACAATGGCTCACACCTGTAATCTCAGCACTTTGGGAGGCCGAGGTGGGTGGATCACCTGAGGTCAGGAGTTCGAGACCAGCCTGGCTAACATGGTGAAACCCCGTCTCTACTAAAAATACAAAAATTAGCCGGCATGGTGGCGGGCGCCTGTAATCCCAACTATTCGGGAGGCTGAGGCATGAGAATCACTTGAACCCGGGAGGCGGAGGTTGCAGTGAGCCAAGATCGAGCCACTGCACTCCAGCTTCAGTGACAGAGCAAGACTCCATCTCAAAAAAAAAAAGAGAAAAAAAAAAAAAAAAAAGAATTGGGTGGGGTGGGGCAGGATATCAGGGGCACTCGGAGCCTCAGCTGGTAGGACCAGGCCATGTGTCTGGCTTCCAAATGGGCTGGTTTCTGACAAACTCCCCTGGTCAGGGTGGGCTCAAGCACAGATGGAAAAGGGGTCACTGGGACCACAGACTCAGGAAGCACAAAGGCCTAGCTCTGAATCCCAGCTCCACCGTGGCTATGTGACCCTGCGTGAGCAGCTTTCCGTCCCAGAGCCTGATTTTCCTCACCTGTAAAATGGGTATAATAGTGGTAACCTACCTGTGGTAGATTGCATTCGTGGGCCCAGTTCTTCACCTCTCCTGGTAGCCACACTCATTGCCATGTGACTTTGCCATGCCTCTCGCTAAAGATTAGGCAAGGAATTGTTTCCACATTTCACTTTAAACTTGGGGTCTGACTTGCTTTGGCAACAGAATGAGGAAGAACGGAGGAGAACTAGTTTGGGGTTTAGGCCTCAAGAGGCCTCGGGTGTTTCCATGTGCTCTCTGGTGCCTCCGCCATCTACCTGAGAAGAATGTGCGCCTGCTGGTGCTGGTCCCAGGAAGAGGATGGAACCCGTGGATCTGAGCCTAATTGCCCCAGCTGGGCCCAGACAAGAACAGCTAACTTGGCTGGGCACAGTGGCTCACACCTGTGATCCCAGCACTTTGGGAGGCCGAGGCAGGCAGATCACTTGAGGTCAGGAGTTCAAGACCAGCCTGGCCAACATGGTGAAATCTCGTCTGTACTAAAAATACAAAAAAAAAAAAAAAAAAAATTAGGAGGGCACGGTGGTGGGCGCCTGTAATCCCAGCTACTCAGGAGGCTGAGGCAGGAGAATTGCTTGAACCCGGGAGACAGAGGTTGCAGTGAGGTGAGATCACACCATTGCACTGCAGCCTGGGTGACAAGAGCGAAACTCCTTCTCAAAAAAAAAAAAAAAAAATTACAAAAATTAGCCAGGCATGGTGGCACATGCCTATAACCTCAGCTACTCAGGAGGCTAAGGCAGGAGAATCACTTGAACTTGGGAGTTGGAGGCTGCAGTGAGCTGAGATCGTGTCACTGCACTCCAGCCTGGGTGACAGAGTGAGACTCTGTCTCAAAAAAAAAAAAAAAAAAGATCAGCTAACTCCCAGGCAACCTGGGAAATAAATGATCACTATTTTAAGCAGCTGCTTTTCGGGGTTGCCTGTTATGCAGCAGTCTGTGGTCATAGCTGACTAATACATTTCCTCGTGGGGTCACAGTGCCTACAAAGGCTGAGCTCAGTGTCCGGTGAGTGCTCACTAAATGTTCAGCTGCTTTTATTGTGATTATTATCACTGTTATTACTATCAACTCTTGGAGGGGAGGAAGGCCTGGGGAGCAGAGACCAGGAGATGAGAGCTCTGTACAATTCCCACATTCATCAAGTCTGCCCAGAGACAGCTCCAAGCGACAGGTTCCTACATCTAGGTGGTTGCTTTTATTGCACTTTTGAAATCCATTCCAATTAGAGAGTGAGATTGTGGTTCCTGCTATCCCAGACAGGGCTGAGACAAGCAGGGCTCAGGACCCCCAGGCAGAGGCTTAAGCATTTTATAATAATCATATTTCTTATGAAGCTTTAGTTTCACTTTCTTCAAATTAAGTCTCAGCAATAAAGCGATCGATTCCCTCTCCTGGAAAACGGTGCTGAATTCCACCTGGCACCTGCCGGAGCTCCCCTCCTCTCCCCTCCCTGCAAGACCTTCACCCTGTGATCCTGGGTGGCTGCCATTTGGAGGCCCTGTATGTGTGGTTGGCTGACCCCAAGGACCTTGGGGAGTGGTGTCCCCAGCCACGACTGGCTGGAGGGAGGCTCTGCCCTCAAGCCACCTCCAGGGCAGCTGAAGGAGCTTCCAGCCAGGCCCCAGGTGCCAGGGGAAGCAGGATGCTGTGGGGGAAGGGGCTGGAGCCCATGCTCCCTGTTTCCTGCTGGCTGTCCCTCATCAAGGCACCCAGCCAGGAGGGCCCTACTTGGCTTTAGGAATCATCCATGGAGAAAGCAAAGAAGTAAGATGCCACAGTCCTAGCTTTGGTGTCAAACCTCGGTGCAGGAACTCAGCAGGAGCGATTGGAAGGCAAATGAGAGAAGGCAAAATACCTCTCCAGCTTGCTCCCCACCCATCTATCCCCTGACCCCACTCCCGCCCCCAGTGGAGGCAGACAGCAGGCAAGAGCAACTTGGAGGAAAGAGGAGAGGGGTTGGTTGGACTCCACATGCTGCTTCCCCTACCCACTCTTCTCCAAGAAGATTCCTGGGTGAAGTGGAGAAAAGTGACCCAAGACCTCAAAAGATGGGTTTGGGAGTCCCAAAGAAGAGAAATTTGGCGCCTCCCAGGTCCCACCAGGATGCCCACTCCTAGCAGCCTCTTGTGAGAACTGGAGATCAGAGGAGGTCACAAGGACATCGGGGGAGGTAGGTGAGGAAGGGAGTGGGGGAGGGGAGGAAGAGGGAAGCAGCTGAGGAAGGGGCTTGGAGGCGAGGATTAGAATGAGACAAAATTGAAGGGGCATCAAAAACTCAGCAATTTTTTTTTTTTTTTTGAGATGGAGTCTCGCTCTATCGCCCAGGCTGGAGTGCAATGATGCGATCTCGGCTTACTGCAACCTCTGCCGCCCGGGTTCAAGAGATTCTCCTGCCTCAGCCTCCCGAGTAGCTGGGATTACAGGTGAGCACCACGCCCAGCTAATTTTTGTAGTTTTAGTAGAGATGGGGTTTCACCATGCTGGCCAGGCTGGTCTCGAACTCCTGACCTCGGGTGATCCACCTGCCTTGGCCTCCCAAAGTGCTGGGATTACAGGGGTGAGACACCACGTCCCGTCCAAAACTCAGCAATATGTTTAAAAAGCAAAATGAAGGCAAAAAACCCATGACACCAAGCATCAAAAACACATAAAGTCTGGCGTGGTCTGAGTCCCTACCCTGAAGCACACCAGGAGGAACGGTTTCCAGTCCACCCTGGTGCACACAGTCAGGTTTTCTGATTGCAGCGTTTTAATCAACCTTGTCTGCTTGGTTCCACATATGGGAGGGCGTTTTGATAAGAAGCTTAGTACCCACCCCAGGAAGAGGACGGGGGACAAGCAAACCCATTCCTGTGACGACCATTTTCCACCAGATGGAGAAATCCTGAATTTGACCAGCTTTACCCGGATTATATTTTTGGCATCAAGAAGAATAAGGTCTTGTTCAAAATGAAAGTAGTAGGGAAAATGAAGAAAGTAGAGAAGCTAAATGATTGGGCACTGCATCTGCCAGGCCCAGCCCATGCACTCTGCACAGTGTCTGACTTGAAGCCCACAACACCTGCAAGAAAGGAGCACTCACTGAGGCCCAGAGAGGTTAAGACACTCACATAAGGTCACACAGCCTGGAAGCGGTGCAGTCAGTGTTCAGTGCCGAGACCCCACCCATAACCTCTTCTCCACATGGCCTCAAGTGACATCTTTATTCATCTGAGTGTGTGACTATGAAATTCAGCCCTACTTCACAGGCCCTGGGCAGGGACCCAGAGATAGATGGTTTTAATAATATGGTACTGGCTGGCCGGGCGTGGTGGCTCACACCTGTAATCCCAGCACTTTGGGAGGCCGAGGCGGGTGGATCAGGAGGTCAGGAGATCAAGACCATCCTGGCTAACACAGTGAAACCCCATCTCTACTAAAAATACAAAAAATTAGCCAGGTGTGGTGACGGGCACCTGTAGTCCCAGCTACTCAGGAGGCTGAGGCAGGAGAATGGCGTGAACCCGGGAGGCAGAGCTTGTAGTGAGCCAAGATCGCGCCACTGCACTCCAGCCTGGGTGAGGGAGCGAGACTCGGTCTAAAAAACAAGAAGAAGAAGGAGGAAGAAGGATATGGTACTGGCTGTGACGGTGTTGGTAGGTAGGGGGAGCAGGGCTCGGTGACAAAGCCCCTCATGCCACAGACTCTGACATTCATGGGTGATTTCTTCTCCAAACAGCTCGTGAGTGCCTACTGCGTGTCAGGCTCCGAGCTAGGTCCTAGGGGTTCAGCAAGGAGTTAGATCCTGTGTGGACTCTCCAGGGCCCAGGAGGTTGTTGGGGAGAGAGAAACAGAATGGATTACACATAATCCTACCATTGCAAACGGTGCCAAGGACTGTGAACGCACAAAAAAAACAGGGTTCTGGGAGGGCCTATTAGGGTTTCTGACTCAAAGACAGACTGGAGGCTGAGATCTCAAGGTTGAGGAAGAGGAGCAAAGGGAGGCAGAGAACAGGAGTTGAGGCTGCTCACGAGGCCCAGCCCACCATGCAGGCCATGGGGAAGGCATGGTGAGGAGCTAGTCTGTGTCCTGTGAGCCATGGTCGACCCTTCTGTGGTCACAGCAAATCAGGGGCCAAGCTGCCAACAGCTTCCAGGCCTCTGCTACCCTGCTGTTATCCACAGGGGTCTAGATACCAGGTGGTCCCTCAAGGACAGAAGGGGCTCCTGGACCATCCCAGCCACAGGCTCGTCCCACTCTCCTGGGCAACATGTCCTTCTGTCTATGGGTCTTGCAGCCACCTGAGCTGTCCCCATTGGACGGACCTCCCACTCTCTCTCTGTGGAGCTCTTTCCATCCACACCACCTCCTCTGGGCTGGGAGGCCACCAAGAAGTCACCAGGAGGCTCCTGGGGAAAACAGACCCAGGCCCAGCTCTGCCCAACAACCCCTTCCAGACTCTTGTAAACTGCAGACTGTAAGGGAGCAGCCCCCAGGGGCTCAGAACAGGGGGGTTATCCAAGGAGGAGCAGCTGAGGTGCCCCTGGCAGCACAGCTTCTGTGGCCCCCGCCCAGGAGGGCAACCCAACTCCTGGCCCCCAGGCAGGGCCCCTCCTCCCCAGCTGGAACTGAACCAACCCACCGGCCACCATGAAGGGGCTCTCCAAGCCAAGGATGTGAGTGCGTTAATTAATGAATTAGCCATTTAATTAACATAATTAGGCCTCATTATTTTCCTTGCATCTATCGTCAATTTTCGGGCAATTAAATGCTGGTGGAGACGGGAGGATCTGTGTTGTCACCACAGGCACGGGGTGGAATTGCCAGGCCTGACCCCACCCTCCGGGCACCAGCCCAGGCTTGGGGAAGGAAGGCAATGGGAAAAGGAGACTGCACACCTGCACACACACATGCATGCACACACACACAGATGCATGCACATATGCACGCATGCACACACACACACACGAATGCATGCACACATGCATACACACATACACACACGAATGCATGCACACACACACATATACACACGCATGCATGCACACAGGCATGCACACACACATACACACACGAATGCATGCACACACGCATACACACATGCATGCATGCACACACACACAGATGCATGCACACATGCACACACACACAGATGCATGCACACATGCACACACACAGGCGTGCACACACATATACACACGTGCATGCACGCACACATGCATACACACATGCATGCATATACACACACATGCACACACACATGCATGCACACACACACACAGATGCATGCACATATGCACGCATGCACACACACACACGAATGCATGCACACATGCATACACACATACACACACGAATGCATGCACACACACACATATACACACGCATGCATGCACACAGGCATGCACACACACATACACACACGAATGCATGCACACACGCATACACACATGCATGCATGCACACACACACAGATGCATGCACACATGCACACACACAGGCGTGCACACACATATACACACGTGCATGCACGCACACATGCATACACGCATGCATGCACACATGCATATACACACGCATGCACGCACAAGGCATGCACACACACACACGAATGCACACATGCATACACACACGCATGCACGCACACACATGCATGCACACACACACACACACATATACAAATGCATGCACACACACACGCATACACACATGGATGCATGCAGGCACATACACCACACCCCGAGATGGAGGGTCCCCAAGTTTACAGATCATTTTCTGTTCATCCATTGAGCTCCTGTGATGTGCCAGGCACCTGCAGTTGTAATCAAGGCAGGCAGGGAAATTGAAGGCTTTTAAGGTAGACCCCCTGAGAAACCACAGCCATCAACTTCACCAAGGAGAGACCCCAGCCCTGCTTCAGGCCAGGGAGTACTAACAAGCACACCTTGAGCCATCCTCATCCTTGCAGGAGTATGTCTCAGTGTCCCCTCTCCTGTCTACACAAACTCACAACTCAACCAGCCTGTCCAGGAAAAGTTTATCCAAAAGCTTGTTTTTTACAACATGGTGGTCTATCCTAGAGCCCTGTGGCATACCAAGAGAGACCTGCCTTCACGGAAATCTGTATTCAAAAAGTCAACGTGTTTGGGAAGTTGTTCAGTAGTCTGAGTACTCATCCCCTTGACTCTCTTCTCATTGAATTTCACCATCCTCATCCTGCTCCCAAGGGGAGAGGAGGGTAAAGACTTTGCTCAGATCGAGGGGCATCTGCCTGGGCACTTGGGCACTACAGGGTTTGCCCACCTGTCTCTCAGGTGTGCAGTTGGGTTCGGGGACCTGGGTGCAGGGTTCTGTGTTTCTCACTGGTTAATTTTATCTGAGTCCACCCAGCCCATCACCCAATATGCTCAGTATTTTTTATTTAGATTTGACTTAGATCTAATCAATTCTACTTTCTCCCCTCCAACAAGTTCCTGAAACCTGTTCCTACACAGACACACAGAGGTTCTTGACATAGCTTCTATGTTCTCATTCAAATCACTGATGCAATTGTTGAACGAGGTAGAGCCGTGTGGCCTCCCACTAGAGACTGCCCCTAGATCTGCAGTATCTCAACTGAGGAGGTATCCAAATCTGGATGGGGTGAGGGTTGACTTTTTTTTTTTTTTTTTTTAAGATGGAATCTCACTCTGTCTCCCAGTCTGGAGTGCAATAGTGTGATCTCAGCTCACTACAACCTCCACCTCCCGGTTTCAAGCAATTCTCCTGCCTCAGCCTCCCGAGTAGCTGGGATTACTAGGCGCCTGCCACCACACCCGGCTAATTTTTGTATTTTTTGTAGAGACAGGGTTTTGCCATTTGGCCAGATTGGTCTTGAACTCCTGACTTCAGGTGATCCACCTGCCTCAGCTTCCCAAAGTGTTGGGATTACAGGCATGATCCACCATGGCGGCCAGGGTTGACTTTTTCAAACTGCATCCCCTCTTCCTATTCCACATCCCCAGCCAATGACAATCATATCCTCAGAACCAGGTGGCTGATGTGAGCAGAGAAGAGGTTGTGATCCACAAGTCTACACTAAACCCATGGCCGTAATTAGCATCCCTGGGCCCAGCTGCCCAACCACCACTGAAGCCCCAGCCTGGGGGCTCATCTCTAGCTCTCCCCAGCTATGCGGCCTAAGGCAAGTTCCTTCACTTCTCTGAGCTGTTTCCTTACCTGTAAGATGGTGTCTACCTCATGCACTGTCATGAGGATCCCCAGAGATGCTGCACATCACAACCAGCACTCAGTCGAGTTTGTCTCAATCCCTTTCCCTCCCTCAGATCCATCAGCTGCCAACTCACAGATCATTCTTGGCCCACTCGTTTATTCCATGGCCACTCGCAGTGTTGGTGAGTTTCTTCCCTGTCTCAGGATCTCTCCATCATGAGTATATCTCACCTCATCTCCACTGGTAGGTCTTATTATTAACCCATTTTGCAGATGAGGAATTGAGGCTGAGAGAAGAGAGGTCACATGCCCAGGAGCACAGTCTGTGAGTGGCAGATCAGGACTCAAACCCAGTTCTGTCTGCCTCCAGAGTGGGGCAGGACCTCCTACACCCAGACTCTGTTCCAGGACAAGACTGGCAAAGCCTTCTGCCTTGGAGGTGTGTATTTTAGCGAGAGAGATCCAAACAAATATAAAATATGATGTGATGATGGACTTGGGGCTTCAAAGACAAAGAAAGCAAATAATCATAGCAGTGGGAAAAGGAGATTAAGGGTGCTGGGAGGAACCTCCAGGACCAGAGTTCAGGGACGGTTCTATGGAGACGCTACTGAGCACGGGAAGGGATCAGAGAGGGAAGGGTGTATCTGCAGGCGCAAAGGCCCTGAGCCTGCTAGAGGAAGAAGATGGGTGGGAGAGACCTGCAGGCCCAATCATGAGAGGCTAGTGGGGTATGGCCGGGATTTGGATCTTGTTGGGTTCAGGAGGTTGGAGCTGAAAAGTGCCTTATCTGATGAACACTTAGAAAGATCCCTGATGATGGCCAGACACAGTGGCTCACGCCTGTAATCCCAACACTTTGGGAGGCTGAGGAAGGTGGATCACCTGAGGTCAGGAGTTTGAGACCAGCCTGGCTGACATGGTGAAACATTGTCTCTACTAAAAAAAATCCAAAAATTAGCCATGCTTGGTGGCACATGCCTGTAATCCCAGCTACTTGGGAGGCTGAGGCAGGAGAATCACTTGAACCTGGGAGACAGAAGTTGCAGTGAGCCGAGATCACACCACTGCACTCCAGCCTGGATGACAAAGTGAGACTCCATCAAGAAAGAAAAGAAAAGAAAAAGAAAGGGAAGGAAAGGGAAGGAAGGAGAAAAGAGAAGAGAAGAGAAGAAAAGAGAAAAAAGAAAAGAAAAGATGCCTGCTGCTGAGTGCATACTAGACTGTGGGCTGGGGGCATGTGGAAGCAAGGTCCGGCTGCCAGGCCATTGCAGTCGTCCACACAGACGCGAGGGTGGCGGCTGTGAGGTGTCCGTGGATTCTGGATATATTCTGAAGGTAACCCTCACAGGACTTGTGGACTGAGCCAAGAGTGACCCCGCTTCAGGGGACAGCAAGGACAGCCTGAGCGGAGAGGTAGAACTGGAGTGGAGGCAGCAGGAAGGGAGGACAACTCTCTGGGAAGCAGAGAAGTGGTCACAACAGGAGGAGGTCAAAGGCCCCAGGGAGGGTTTTGCTTACAGCATGCGAGTTGTCCCATGTTCGGGGCCGATAGAAGTGATCCAGTCCCCAGCAGGGCGCGGTGGCTCACGCCTGCAATCCCAGCACTTCAGGAGGCCGAGGCAGGCAGATCACTTGAGAGCTGAGACCAGCCTGGCCAACATGGTGAAACTCCATCTCTACTAAAAAAAAAAAAAATACAAAAATTAGCCTGGTATGGTGACAAGCGCCTGTAATCCAGCTACTCAGGAGGCTGAGGCAGGAGAATCGCTTGAACCTGGGAGGCAGAGGTTGCAGTGAGCCAAGATGGTGCCTCTGCACTCCAGCCTGAGTGACAGAGCAAGACTCTGTCTCAAAAAAAAAGTGAAAGAAATGAAACGATCCAGCCCCCTGTAAATAAGACCCATGATTTGAATGATGTACATCATTCAATTTATCTAATTTACATTTCAAACCATCCCTTCATCTGTCATCCCAAAAAATAATCTTGCTTTTTACCCAACTGATAATTCCAGCGTTTATGCATCAGCTAGTGGCACCAGCTTGTTCCAACGGTGTCCCTTGCAGTCCTCCCTGCATTTCACGAGGGCAACATGCAAAAAACTGTTCTAAACCTTTGTAAGTTCATGAGTCTTTTCATGTTGCCTTCATAATTTTTTTAGCATATAAATGCTAATATTTTTAATAAACTTGCCAACCTAGGGGTAAGAAACATATGATCACACATTGGAGATGCAGGTGAAGATCCCAGGCTGTAAAAGCGGTCCATCGGCCCCTCCACAGCTGGAGTCAGGCATCAGGCATCAATCATGAAAGCAAAGAAACAAAGTTAAAGGATGAGAAGAAAAATGCTGGAAGTAGAGCATCACAAACTGTGTATAAAAGGGAAGTGAAATTTAGGAATTCATGTATTTGTTCGTTTTCAGCTAACCAAACCCTCTCATTTATAATGTGATCGTTTAACTTTTGCACAAAAGATGTTCGTTTTTAAGGTGATTTTTTTTTTTTTTTTTGAGACAGGATCTCATTCTGTCACCCAGGCTGGAGTACAGTGGCATGATCACGGCTCACTGCAGCTTCAACCTCCAAGACTCAAGCCATCCTCCTTCCTCAGCCTCCCTAGTAGCTGGGACCACAGGCACATGCCACCATACCCAGCTAATTTTTGTATTTTTTATAGAGATGGGGTCTCCCCTGTGTTGCCCAGGCTGCTCTTGAACTCCTGGGCTCAAGCAATCCTCCCACCTCAGCCTCCCAAAGTGCTGGGATTATGAGCAAAAGTCACCGCACTGGGCCAGTATTATTATTATTTTTTAAGCATACTTTTTATTGAAGCATAACACATATACAGAAAAAATGTAAACCTTAAGTGTTCAGCCCAAAGAATTCTAACAAAATGAACACATCCCTGAAGCCAGCATCCAGACCAAGAAGTTTACCACCACCCCCCGGACCCCGGAACCCTCTTTCAGTCACCATCCCTAGGCACAGCAGTCACCCGACTTCTACCATCATAGAACCCTCCATAATGAAGCCAGCCAGGGCTGGCTGGTTGGGGCAGCCACTTTCTCTGGTGTTGTGAGGCTCATCCATGGTGCGTCGCATGTGTGCGGAACAGGTCGTTCATGCTTACGGCTGCAGCAATCCCCTGAGTAAATATCTATATGGTTTTTTGTTGTTGTTGTTGAAACAGAGTCTCACTCTGTCACCCAGGCTGGAGTGCAGTGGTGTGATCTCTGCTCACCGCAACCTCCGCCTCCTGGGTTCAAGCGATTCTCCTGCCTCAGCCTCCCGAATGGCTGGGGCTACAGGCACCCACCACCACACCCAGCTAATTTTTGTGTTTTTAGTAAAGATGGAGTTTCACTTTACTGTTGGCCAGGCTGGTCTCGAACTCCTGACCTCAGGTGATCCACCTTCCTCAGTCTCCCAAAGTGCTGGGATTATAGGTGTGAGCCACCGTGCCTGGCCTACATGTCGTTTTCATCCATGCTACTGCAGAGGGGACTTGGCCCAGTGTGGGGCTCACTTGGACAGGTCGCTGAGTCTCTTTTTGGTGTGTGTATGTGCTTTTAGGGCCATGCGTGCATAACAAAAGCTGAGAACCTCTGTATTTAGGAAGCATCAAAGGTTCATATTCTCAAAATCCACACCCCAAAGCAGCATCAGCATCAGGCCTGTCAGGTTTTGGGGTTCTCATGTCCCACTTGCTTTTCTTGTGTCTTCTTATCAAGTTTTCAACAGGGGATGATTTTGCCCCCCAGGAGACACTTGGTAATGCCTGGAGACATTTTGTTTGACACAACTCAGGGGTGCTAGTGGCATCTAGTGAGTAGAGACCAGGATGCTGTTAGACATCCTACAATGCCAGGACCCCTCCACAACAAAGAGCCACCCGGCTCCGAACGTCAATAGCACTGCGGTTGAAAAACCCTGCTTTAAAGGAATAAATGGGCCGGGTGCAGTGGCTCACGCCTGTAATCCCAGCACTTTGGGAGGCTGAGGTGAGTGGATCACTTGAGCTCAGGAGTTCAAGACCAGCCTGAGCAACATAGACAGACCCCCATCTCTACAAGAAAATACAAAAATTAGACGGGCGTGGCGGCATGCACCTGTAATCCCAGCTACTAGGGAGGCTGAGGTGGGAGAATCGCTTGAACCTGGGAGGTGGAGATTGCAGGGAACTGAGATCAAGCCACTGCACTCCAGCCTGGGTGACAGAGTGAGACCATCTCAAAAAAAAAAAAAAAAAAAAAAAAGGAATATACGGTTTATGATACCTATATAAGGATTAAGCAATACAATAAGTTGGCAATTTCGATTACCAAGCTTAATCCAAAAGTAACTTTAAGGAGACAGACATGTGGTTGCCAGAGTCATACAAAGTGTAATGGAGGCTCCAAGGAAGAAGCTACTAGAACCCAGACAAATGAAGAGGAAGAGATGAGATTAGCCCTGGGTGTTCACGGTTGCATAGGAGCTCACCTGGTTTCAGGGAGGGAAGAGTATTTATGAGCAAAGTCACAAAGGTCTGGTGGGATCTCAGAAGAGGTAGGCCCATGCTCCTTTGGAGCAGGGAAGGCTTCTTGGCAAGGGAAGCTTAGGACAGATTGATAGAGGAGCAGTTCTCTGGAGGGTGCACCAGCCAGCCAAGACCAGGGCATGGGTGGACTGCAGTGTCCCAGAGCCCAACAAGTTGGGAAACAGGAAGAGGGGGAGCTGGGACAAGACAGCAGTGACAGAGTCTGAAAGGCAGTTGAGATTGTGATGCAGAACCAAAATTCATCTTCTTGCCTTTCTAACCCACTTCGCGCTCCCCATCCCAGGAGCAGAACCTTCTGGAAATGCAATAATCACCCTGACCTCTGCCCCTCATCCACCGTATGTAATCCATCCAAAAGTTCTACAGTTTCCCACTCAAGAGGCGCCTCTGCACCTCTATTGCCACCACCCAAGTCCAAGCCACCCGCCTGCCTGGGCTGCAGCCAAAGCTTCCTCGCTGGGGCCCCTGCCTCTGTCAGGCACCTTCCAAATTCTCATCACGGAAGCTGCTAGAGAGTTTAGGAATCAGAAAGTGGCCACAGCACTTGCCGGCAGGAACCCCGCTGAGCCCTTCTATGGTTTAGGAAGGGCCTCTCTCAGGGCATCTTAGCCCCTGATACAGGTGCCTTCCCAGGCCCTCTGGGGCAGCAGGCGACCTGCTCTCAGGTGTAGGGAAAGAGCTCCAGTGCCTGACCCTACCAGCCACTCTGTGCAGCGGCCCCTGGCAGCCTGGGGCTTCCTTGCTCACCGGCCACAGATGGAACTCATTGTTCCACCAGGCTGGGGTCTGGCGGCGGGGATGAGGGAGACTGCCTGCCAGCCTGCCATAGTGGGCCTGGGACACCCCAGTAGGGTGGGGTCCCTGGGGCCACTGCCTGGTGCAGTTCATCGCAGAGCGAGCCCAGGGCTCCCCTGGGCAGGGCCAGGCCCCCTGGGCATCCAGAGAGCTCGTTATCCCGTCAGCCCTGAAGCCGCACCTGCTCTCCTGGTCGCCTGTGATCTCAATTAATCCGTCCCGCCCTGATTAATTAGCAGGGTTAATTATGACGGCTGCTGCCGCTGAAGCCTTGGGAAGAAAGCCTGGCCAAGTGGCGGAGCTGAGACCCAGCCTGGGGTGGGGCAGGGGCGCCTCTCTCTGCCTCTCCCCGCAGGCTGCCCTGCCCTGCCCAGGGCCTAGGCCAAGGATCTCAGGAAGCCGCTGGGGCTGTGACTCCCAGGGCCAGGTCTAGCAGGGCCAGGGCGATGCCCCCAGGCAGCACCTGAGGCAAGGAGACAGGGCCATGACCCTGGGGTTGGGCTCCCCTGGCCGGGCTTGTCATGTCACACCTTAGCCCTTGACCCTGCTGTCATCATGACCACACACCAGATGACCCCAGCACTCCGTCCTGGCAGGGACCCCTTGGCCCCCTGGCCCAGCTGACTGTGAAATGAGTCCACCCGCCCCCAACCCCTTCCTCATCTGCCGTCTCCTCCAGCCCCAAAGACCACTGTGCCTGGGAGACAGGCCCAGAGAGGGAGCTGGAGTCAGGAGTGGGACTGCTGTGGCCAGGCCCTTGGCCGGGGCTGTTGCAGGTCCTGTCCTGCTGCTGTTCATCAATTTCCTCATGGGCTCGGAGACTCCCCCACCCTGTACCCTTCCCCCAAACCCATCTGATCCTGGCTCAGGGCAAACCAGGTGTTGGGCCGAACCTGTGTCAACCTCAGTAGGGTGGGCACCAGGTTCCAGAGGCTGAAGAAGACACCTAGAGCCAGAAAACCAGCCTTGGGGTTACCAGGGGCTTACATACAAGGCGGAGAGTCTAGATGCGGCGGGCCGGGCAGGAGAACCACAACCACAGCAGACAGCGTGCAGTTTATACATCGTTTTCAATTAGCGCCATCCACTTAACAACCTCCACATGGCAACATTCACAGCCTCAATCCTGTGTTCCACCGGATGGGCCGGGGTCTCAGATGTTCCTATAGATAAGGAATGAATCTCCGGGTTGGCCACTCCCAGATTCCCTAGCTCGGAACCCACCTTCAGGTGCGTCTGCCATACAGGGGCATTCTAAGGCCATGCTTAAGCTACTGTTATCAGGGGCGTTTACCCCACACTAGGCAACTCCAGCCTCTCCCTACAGCTGAGCCTACAGACCCCTCCCCACTGGCCCAAGACCCCTGAGCCCTTCCCCATCTCAGCTCCCACGTCCTCAGTCTCCCGCCTCGTCCTCTCCTTTTCTGGCCTCCATGCCTTCCTCGCCAGCCTGGAGCTGGAGTCCGGAGAGTCACCAAGCAAGGACAGGAACCTGACTCAGCACAGGCCCCCATCCGTGCTGGACGGACACCGCCCACTCCTGCACACACCTCCGCTGGGCACCTATCCATTATCCTCCTCGCCAAAACGTGATCCATTATCACCGCCTGCGCCTGGCAAAATGTATCATTACCTGCACCTTGGGCACTTCCCAGATCAATCCACTTCTTAAATGTAGTAATAGAGAAGAGGATTAGGTACTAGAAAACTCATTATGAAAATGGCGTACTCAAATTCTTTAAAGGTGATATTTCATAAAATATACCCGGCCTGCCGTGTGCCTCAATCATTCTTTTTAATAGCTCTGTAGCAGCCAGAAAATAAAGTATTCATGAAGATTGAAGAAGATGATCCCATGAACTTCAATTTAATTGGTGCAAATTAAAACAATCCATCTTTTCGTACTGTCCGTCTATCTCCAATCAGCCCCACACCGCACGTCCGGCACCCTGATTACAATTATCTTTTAATAGGAAAACTTGTCAGTTTTTGTGTGATTTACATAAGCTTGAGCAAACTTACGAGTATCAGATAGGGTGTGATTTCCTCTCCCCAGCTCCCTGGCTCGGGGGACGGCCAGGTGGGGGCAGGAGCAGCAAGGTCCAGGCTGTGGGGGAGGGGCTGGGGATGGGTTTGAGGCATCCCTGAGCCTGCAGTTCTGCCAGAGATGGGGCTAGGTGAGACATCTGCGTGCGCCACATCAGGCCGCAGCCCCTGGCCACTCCCTCCGGGACCACAGCAGCTGGACCTAGAGCCAGACAGGGCGTCTTCAAAGAGGCCACAGAACCCACCTTGACCTCCCATTTTTGGAGGCCGCACTCTCTCCTCACCATCCACTCCCCACTCATGCCCCCTCCCTAAAGAGGTTACTTGCCTCCCTAAAGAGCCTCTGGGGACAGACAAATGAGATTTTCCAGTGATGAGAAGCCTGGAGACAAAGTCAGCAGGAAACTGAGCATAACAAGAGAGGCGTGAACAGGGAGGAAAGACAGCTGCTTGCGTCCCCTAAGGAGCATGGGACTGGGAGGAGGTAGATTTTAATTCAACGGAAACCATTCTACCTGCACCCAAGCAAGACGCAGCCACCAGTAAGCAAGTGGCGTCTTAGACTGCATCAATGGAGACATCATGGCTGGAAAGAGGGAGGTGATCCTTCCACCCACATCTGTGCTACTTGGATCACATCTGACATGTTCATGTGCTCATCCACCCATTCATTCATCCCTTCATTCACTCTATACACATTTACTGAGACGTACTCATCCACCCATTCATTCACCCCTTCATTCATTCCATACACATTTACTGAGTTCCTACTAAGTGTCAGGTGCTGGAGACCAAGCAATGAACTCAGCGAGGGGCAGGTAAACGTGGCAGAAAGGCAGCCCGAAGCTGCAGCTCTCCTATAACAGCTGGCTTATCTGTTTGTTATTGCCTTTTTAAAATTTGTAAATGAATTCTTAATTACACGGGTGATATATGAATGCATTGTCATTGTAAAAAAACAAAACAAAACAAAAAAAATGCTAAGCATCACAGATAGTGTCCCCAGCCACCTCCACCCTCTACTCTGTCCCTCTCTGGAGCTGTTACCCGTCAGCTTGTATCCTTCCAGATTTTTCTCTATGCCTTCATATACATATGGATCTACAGAAACATATAGATGCTTTTGGTTTCATTTCTTTTAAAAAATGGTCTTCGTCCAGGAGTGGTGGCTCACACCTGTAATCCCAGCACTTTCAAAGGCTGAGGCAGAGGGATGGCTTGAGCCCAGTTCAAGATCAGCCTGGACAATACAGCAAGACTCCATCTTTACAAAAAATTTAAAGATTAGTGGCGCATGGTGGCACGCACCTGTAGTCCCAGCTGCTCAGGAGACTAAGGCAGGAGGAACAATCGAGCCCAGAAGTTCGAGGCTGCAATGCCTGGGCAATGCAGCAAGACCCCATCTCCAAAAAATAAAACAAAACAAAACAAGAACACAAAGAAGCAACAACAACACACACACACACACAAACACACACACACACACACAAATGGTATTGCCCTATTGATGTCTTTCTGAAGTTCACTTCTTCCACTCAGCCTTCCCTGGATTTTTTCCGTTGCCCTTCAAGGGGGCTGTCCAGGGGAGGGGAGGCAGTGCTGATTTGACAGGTAGTGAGGGCCCCATCCGGAGCTTGGCACCTTCTGGGGAGCAGCAGAGCAGCACGTGGTGAACAAAAGCAAGAGGCTCTGCAGTCAACTCCAGCTCTGCCTCCTCAGCCACATCGCTTCCTGTCTCAGAGCCTGAGATTCCTTGTCCTTAAGACTGGGAACATGGGAGCCTGACCACTGGGATGCTGGGAGAACTAAGTTAAGGCTCAGAAAGTTATTGGCTTGGGACTTGGCACATGGATGGTTCTGTACATGAGCAGACGATGATGATGATGCCTGCATCATCCAAGTCTAGGCCCCCAACAGAAACTTCATGTGGCTCCAGGCCCTATACTCTGCAAACAGACTCCTCCCCTGCCCTGATGGTCAGGATTGGGGTGGGGGTGAGCACCAATTATCAGCCTGATCCTACAGGCCTCTCCCCTCGCTGCCCTCCCCTCCCCTAGGAACTTGGCCCTCTCAGGCTCCATTTGCCACATCTCAGCAGCCCTCAGCCACTGGGAACACATCATTGATACAATAAATTATTATTTTTTGCTAAAGTCACCCTTACATGGGAGGTAAAACCTTTACCAAGAGGGTCTGGAAATTAAACTCGCCAGAAATTTTGTCTCCTTAAGGAATGATAAGAATAATAATTTCTTGAGCATTTTCACAAAATGCACCCACCAGCTATCTCTCGCCCCAGCTCCGAATCCTCACCAAGCCCAGAAAGCAGGCTGCACGAGCATCACCACAGATGCATCAACTCCTGAGGTCCTGGTGCCCCTCGCCACTCACCGGGAGTGAGCATGATCACCATTACTTAGGATCCGATGGGCTTTGCTGCAACAACAAACCAACCTCAAATGTCAGTGGCTTTTCATGGTAAGAGTATATTTCACACTCACACAAAGCCCCCGTGGGGTGCTGGCCTTTCTCTATGTTGTGGCCAGTCCCTGTAGAACAGGTGCTTCTGGGGTCACTAAAGTGGGAAAGGAAAGTGATGAAGAAAACCCCGTGGGTCTGAACTGCCTCAGCCCAAAAGTGACAAGTGCCACTGTGCTCCCAGACCATTGGCCAAAACTCACCACATGGCCCCAGCCTAACTGCCGAGGAGGCTGGGAACCATGGGGATCACATTTGTATTTGATGAGCCCAGAATACCCTGCCACTCTGCATTTATAAACTGAGAAACCCAGGCACAGAAAGGAGAATTCATTTGCCCAAAGTCACCCAGCCCGTGAGGGTGAGAGCCCCTTTTCACACGGGTGGACATTGATGCTTGCTGATAAGCATGACAGTGCCCACACACATCCACAGCTGTGTTCCCTCGCATGGCCCGCCCCTCTTGAGGGGTGAACGCATCAGACCGATTTCTGGCTGAGGGTGTGAGAAACTTGACCAGAGAGTCGGGGGGCAGGCTCTCTCCTCTGTCCACCCTTGGCAATGAGGCCTCACCTGCTGTATTATTCTGTTCTTAAATTGCTGTAAAGAACTACCTGAGACTGGGTAATTTATAAAGAAAAGAGGTTCAATTGGCTCACGGTTCTGCAGGCTGTACAGGAAGCTTGGCTGGGGAGGCCTCAGGAAACTTACCATCTGGCGGAAGGTGAAGCAAGCATTGCTTACACGGCCAGAGAAGGTGGAAGAGAGAGTAAAGGAGGGGGGGAGTGCTACACACTTTTACACAACCAAATCTCATGAGAATCACTCACTATCACAAGAACAGCAAGGGGGAAATCCGCCCCCTTGATCCAATCACCTCCCACCAAGCCCCTCCTGCAACACTGGAGATTACAATTCGACATGAGATTTGAGTGGGGACACAGATCCAAACCATATCACCTGCCATACTGGGGGAACACCAGTGCAGCCCATGCCTAAACGAGCACAGCTCCAGGCATCATTCTTCCTGTGATGTACCAACCCCAGCCCATTCCAGAACCCCTTGCCTGCCCCTTCCAGAATAAGAACTTGCTTCAGAATCTGCGACTGCCAGTGAAGCAGGAATCTAAAAATCTAAAAATTATAATAAATATGCACAGTGAACATTCTCATGTCCAAATATTTACATACACCCACACACACAAATACACTCAAAAGACATAGATATGTGGAGGTGTGTTTGCATCTATAAATCTGAATTTATTCACAGAAACGGTGGTATCATATGCTTGCTTACATGACTAGAATTGGAATTGACATAAAAATAAATGGTGAACTACTCTTCAAAAGTGTCAAGATCATGAAAGATAAAGAAAGACCGAGAGACTGTCACCAATTTTAGATGGCTAAGGAGACATGATGACCAAATGCAATGTGGTATCCTGGACTGGATCCTGGAACAAAAAAGGACATCCATGGAAAAACTGGAAAAATCCAAATAAAGTCTGTAGTTTGGTTAATAGCATTTGATATGGTTTGGCTCTGTGTCTCTGCCCAAATCTCATTTTGAATTGTAATCCCCGTAATCCCCAGGTGTGGAGGGAGAGACCCAGGGGGAGGTGATTGGATCAGCTTCCTCCATGCTGTTCTCGTGATAGTGAGTGAGTTCTCACGAGATCTGATGGTTTTATAAGCCCTGGCATTTCCCCTGTTTGTACTTCTCTCTCCTGCCACCGTGTGAAGAAGGTCCTTGCTTTCTCTTCGCCTTCAGCCATGATTGTTAGTTTCCTGAGCCATGTGGAACTGTGAGTCAACTAAACCTCTCTCCTTTATAAATTACCCAGTCTTTGGTACTTCTTTACAGCAGTGTGAGAATGAACTAATGCAGTATCATACCAATGTTAATTTCTTAGTTTTAATAAAATGCAAATTCGGTCAAACCTCTTCTTTGTTCTTCATATTACTAATTTGAGTTTCCACAGGCCCTATTAGTATTCAGTATCTTCCTCTTGAAGAATTTTCTCTCCTCACCCTCATCTCCCATCGCCACCCCCAATTATCTAACAATCGTATGGAATATCTCCATTTCAGGAAAGGGAGACCAACCTGACAATGCCGGCTGCTAGTGCTTTTCTCAGCCACATGGTGCCACTGTTGGAGACTGGACCTGTGCAGCTTGGTAACCATGCTGGCCCTTGCTGCTTCAAGTGCCAGGCTCAGATCAAGCAAGCACCCAGATGGAAGCTCTCCCTTCTCACTCCTAGGCTCATCCACTGTCCCCCAAAGCCTGACACCATGGCATGTTGGCTGGAACCAGAGGAGCTTCTAGCATAGCCACAAGCTGTGCCCAAACTAGCTCTCCCACAAGGCCTTTTTATGCCCCAGTGTGAGCTGGAGTCAGAGGCTAGATCCTCCCTTTCCATAGTCCACACGCTCATTACCTAAGAACTGTATTCATACACATAGGGTTTTAGGGTCCAGACCACCTGTTTTTTAGTTGAGGGGGACAATGGAAAAAAGGAGGAAAGGCTCCTGGCTCTGGCTCCCAAAAGGGTGAAAGTGTGGAGTGGCTGCTGCTGGTGCCCTGCCCAGGCCCCCTTCCATGGGCTGCATATTTATTCTCCAGCTGCAGGGAACACTGCTCCTTCCTCTGGACAATTGTCCTCAGCCAAGTTGCTCTCACCCCAGGAGTGGCTAATAGACATAGGAGCTCAAAAGCCCAGGCCCCCCTGTCTCAAGAAGAGACAACTCTCATGGTGTAGCTCATACTCCAGAACCCACTATGGGGCCAGGCTGAGGCTAGGCTCCAGCCAAGACCATTCCTGCTCAGCCCCTTCACCTGCCCTATCCTGCTTTCATCCCTCCCTCTCTCCTGATAGCTCTTCCTCAATAAATCATACGTATTAGTCCCTTCTCACATTACTAAAAAGAACTGCCTGAGACTGGATAATTTATAAAGAAAAGAGGTTTAATTGACTCACAGTTCCACAGGGTATACAGGAACATGGCTGGGAAGCCTCAGGAAACTTACAATCATGGTGGAAGGGGAAGGGGAAGCAAGCATGGCTTACCATGGCAGAGCAGGAGAGAGAGAGAGAGAGAAGGGGGAAGAGTCACACACTTTCAAAAGACCAGATCTCGTGAGAACTCACTCACTATCTCAACAAGAAGAAAATCTACCCCCATGATCTAATCATCTCCTACCAAGTCCCTCCCCCAACACCGGACATTACAATTCAACATGAGACTTGTGTGGGGACACAGAGCCAAACTATATTACCATGTGACCCTGAATCCCTCTCTCAACCTCTGCATCTGTGGAATCCAACCCTAAGGTGGCAGCACAGTGGAGAAGCTCAGGTGGTGGAGGAGTTTTGGGGGCAGTGCTAGTGGTCAACTTTAAGGATGGATTCTTGTGTCCCATCACTCACTGGCGGCCTGGTGAGGACTCCATCACTGTTGGTAGGTAGAGAATCCATAGTCCCTGGCACACTATAGTGTGTAACTTTCTCTTTTTTTTTTTTTTTTTTTTTTTGAGACGGAGTCTCACTCTGTCACCCAGGCTGGAGTGCAGTGGTGTGATCTCGGCTCACTGCAAGCTCCGCCTTCCAGGTTCACGCCATTCTCCTGCCTCAGCCTCCCCAGTAGCTGGGACTACAGGCGCCCACACCTGGCTAATTTTTTTGTATTTTTTTAGTAGAGATGGGATTTCACCACCTTAGCCAGGATGGTCTCGATCTCCTGACCTCGTGATCCGCCCGCCTGGGCCTCCCAAAGGGCTGGGATTACAAGCATGAGCCACCGCACCCAGCCTGTAGTGTGTAACTTTCATTATCTTCCACCCAGAGTGAGCCAGGACAAAGTACAGGGAAGCATGGATATGCTAGCTCGAGCAATAACTCCAGTGTTCGTGAAGTTTGGGAGAATAGCAACCGTAAGGATGGTAGGACTGGTGGCAGTTGCTGAATGCCACGGATGCCCTAAGGAGAGAAAATGATGACCTCAAAGTGATCAATCACCAATTCCAAGTGAACGTGAAAGCTGCAGGGGCTTCTAGGCAAGGTTTAAAGAGATGCTCATCCCCTGGAGCTGGAGGGAGACAGAGCTGAGGACAAGGCTCAGGACCTAATCAGAAGAGCAGCAGAATTTCAGAGAAGGTCAAACCATCAGTCTTGGTAATTATCCTATGCCAAAAGTGGGGCCTTGATAGGGAAGGAGTGGGACTCAGCAACATGTGACAGAGCCATTGGGGTAGATGCACCTGAGAACCTTGAACTCCAGGTTCCCCTGAACTATGTGGGTTCAGAGAAGTGGGCCACAGCCGGGGCAGGAGATGTCCTAAGACGTGCTGGCTGTGCTCAAGATCTGCCCCCACATGCCCTCCTGGCCACCAGGGCTATAACTAGGATCAAATTGAAGTGTGTCCCAACTTAGCAAGTGTGGGCCTGCTAAGGGAAGGGAGGAACACCCACCAAAGAGCTGCACGTCCTGGCCAAGATGCATGGGTGGGACAGATTCTAATGCTGCTGGATCATAGAGGGTGGGATGGACAACTGGATAAGCAAGAGCCTGTCACTACGGAGACTCCCCAACAACCCAGGATTTGCCACTCGGCAAGAGCCCCAAGAGCTGCTGGGAGGGCTCTTGGATGCTTGGGCAAAGCAATGGGTCTCATTAAACGAAGACGCCAGAGCTGTCATGGCTGGCTGGAGGAGGGGATCAGAGGCTTGGAGGAGGAGGTGTGCTGGAGAGGTCCTCCCATACCTGATCCAAGCTCGCCCCTGACTGTGGTCCTTAGAAGGCTCCAGATGCACCATTTATCGAAGTGACAGGAATGTGCTGATAAGGGAGGCACCAACATGGTTGAGATCAGTGGTGGCTGTCGTTGTAGCCCAGGGCTGTTGATGGGAGGTGATGTTGCAGAACTGGGATCCCTGGTGAAAAGTATAGATTCTTGAATACCAGAGCCCTGTGGCAGTGCTTGGCTGTCAGAAACAGGTGGACATAATCCCCTAGTGGGCAGCCAGGTCAGCATGGCACCCAGCAGGTCCAGATGTTTCCAGGGTCAACGTAGGTGACACCTATATGGTGTCACTTCCTCTATAGAATGAAGAAAGAACAGGGATGGAGGAGCAGAAGGCTGAGGCCAGCTACTCCCGTGGAAAATCAGAATACTTTGCCCAGTTTCCAGACCCAGAACCTGAAGAAAAGGCTGGTCCCCAGGAGGAAGCAGGCTGCAACACCACAGAGATTGTTTACCGCATTGATTCCCCAGTCCTTCCCCCAAAGGAACTTACAGCCCTTTGCCCAGGTAACTGTAAAGCAACGAGGGCAAATGGAAATCCTCAGAGCTGTTGGATGTGGGGACCACGTTGACATTGGCACCCAGGAATCCAAAGAGCCTTCAGGGCCTCCCTGTTAAAGTAGGGGCACACGCCTGGGCGCAGTGGCTCACACCTGTAATCCCAGCACTTTGGGAGGTGGACGTGGGCAGGTCACGAGGTCAGGAGTTCAAGACCAGCCTGACCAACATGGTGAAACCCCGTCTCTACTAAAAATACAAAAAAATTAGCCGTGAGTGGTGGCGCACTACTCAGGAGGCTGAGATGGGAGAATCACTTGAACCGGGGAGGTAGAGGTTGCAGTGAGCCGAGATCGCACCACTGCACTCCATCCTGGGTGACAGGGTGAGACTCCATCTCAAAAAAAAAAAATAAAAATAAATAAAATAAAATACAAAACAAAGTAGGGGCACATGGAGAATGAGTCCTAAGTGGAATCCCAGCCCCAATCATTTCAGAGTGTGTCCCCTGGGCTCTCAGGCCACTCGGGTCTTTTTATCAGTTCGCAAACGTATCATTGGAATAGGCAGATTTCGTAGGTGGAAGAACATTCACCTGGGCGCCTTGATCTGAGGAGTAAACTCTAGGAAACCAGCAAAGGCCAAGTGAAGTCCCTGGCTTCACTTGACCAGCCTGTCCAACATGGTGAAACTCCATCTCTACTAAAAATACAAAAATTAGCCAGGCATCGTGGCGCACACTTGTAATCCCAGCTACCTGGGAAGATGAGACATTAGAATCACTTGAACCCAGAAGGTGGAGGTTGCAGTGAGCTGAGATCACTCCAGCTTGGGGAACAGAGAGAGACTCTGGCAATAAATAAATAAATAAATAAATAAATAAATAAATAAATAAACAAACAAACAAACAAACACTGTGGAAGGAATCACAGCAGGACCCCCCACCCCCCACCCCCCATGACCAAGACTGATCTAGCCACTGCCACTACTGAAGGTCAGATCTACCGGCAACAGGGACCAACAGGAAGCGCTCGGTGTAGCGCCATCCTCTGATGTTGCAACGGGATTGGATGAGCTCACCCTTGGGATGGGACAGGTGGAACTAGCTGAGGTGCCATCCTGCATGGGCCACCAGTGAGGGTGGAGGAAAGGCCTGCTATCCTTCGGGATGCAATGTATACCTTCAACCAATAGCTGTGATTTGTGCAATGTCCCCAACAGGTAGAATACCTGGGTCAGGGAGCCGAAGGGTGGACGCAGGCGTGGCCCCTCGCCATCACTGCTTTTGGTCCACTTGGCCTGTCTGTCCCCACCATGGGCTCCAAGGCTCTAGAGGTCTGGGCACATTAATGAATTGTTTGAGCCTGCGTTTTTCCACGTACTACACGGAAGTTAAAACGTCTTGCTGTGGAGATTAAATGAGACCGTACTTGTCAAGCTCATGCCCTGTGCCACTAAGACACATGGTAAGTAGCTTTGAAATGACAATGCTGTCATCACCGTCATCGGCATCACTATTTTGGAATGAGGTCTGGGTCAAGACAGGCTGGCAGGAGGGGGACCCAAGTTTTAGCCCATCTCTGGCACCTTCCGCACGAGAACATCAGAAAGCACTTCCGCACGTCCGCCTTGACTTCCTCATGCTGCAGGCGAAATCTGGTTTTATTCTCAAGGAAGAGATGATCTCATTCTTCTCCAGAAAGCCCCTCATGAGGCCCGAAACACATTTTTAGGTTCCCCCACCCTGGGGACATTCTCCTCGACCCACCTCTGAGAAGCCAGGAGACCCCAAAGTGACATCCCTTTTCCCAGCTTGGGGAAGCTTTTTCTACACTGGCCTCCATTTCATATCAGCAAAAGATCTCACTAGCACTGCCAAGAACTGATATTCACAAATAAGTATGTAAATCCTTTGTAAATGTATGCTAATTACTTATTTTTAATTATAATGTAAATAAGTAATTACCGAATAATTTTAAAGTATTTACATGGGGGTGTGTGATTTAGACACTAACTTGTTATAAGATATAAAAACTATAAATTATACAGTAATTATAGCCCAATTTACATGCTAAGGCCAAACACAATTACGTAGCAAGAAAAATATAAACAATCAGGTAATTCGGTGGTAGTTACAGTGTAATAAACAAGCTGTTTTCTTCTCCCAGTCGACAAAGTGTGTCTGTGCATTCAGCCTAGGCTCAGGGAGGCCAAGGGAAGGGTACACTCAGGAATTTGAAACCATTTTTAAGAAAAAAAAATTAATCACAGGATAAGAAAAAAAAGTGCAATCAAAAGCTCTTGAGTTTTAGCTGGGCATAGTGGCTTACACCTGTAATCTCAACACTTTGGGAGGCTAAGGCAGGACGATTGCTTGAGCCCAGGAGTTCAAGACCAGCCTGGGCAACAAAATGAGACCCCCATCTTTACAAAAAATAAAATTAAATTAAAAGCAACATTAAAAAAAAAAAAACACTCCTGCCTCGCCCACAGTGACCCCTCCCCTGCCCCCACCGTACTCCAACTCAGGCAACAGAATCCCTCAAACTCTTCCCTTCAGGCCTTCACACTGCTGTGCCCTCAGCCTTAACCCTCCTCTTTACTTTGTTGCCTGGTTAACTCCATCCCACCCTTCAAGTATTACCCTCAATGACTCTTCCTCCAGGAAGGCTTCCTTGACCACTCCCCACTTCTGAGATTTGGCCGGGGGCCCTCCTGGTCTCCCACAGCCTCCTGGGCTTTCCCATCACTGCTAACCTCTGTTTTGAGATGGCCTGTTTGACAACAAAGTCCGCCTCCCCAACCAGACTGGGAGCCCCAGAAGGACAGGGCCCAGGCCTGCTTTGTCCGTTGCTGGGTCCCAAGTTGGAGGCACTTGGGCTTGAGAACAGGGAATCAGTGAGACCTGGATTCAAGGCTGGTTCAGACACTTTCTGCCATCCTCCCAGAGTTATCTGAGAGGCCTGGGCCTCACCCTAGGGAGGGAAGTCGTAGGTGTGTCAAGAGCCCCGCGTTCTCAGTCCTTGGCTGAAACAGGCCTTTGAAGGGGGTATTATTCTCCCCATTTTGCAGACAAAGCAACTGAGGCCCAGAGAGGCCAAGTAACTTTATGAGGTCACACAGCTGGGCTGTGAAATCAGGTCTCCTCCAGGTTCAAACCTAGAGCTCATAAGCCCTCTCCTCTTCCTACTCCAGGCTTAGGGGACCTCGACTCCCCAGGATGTCATCAGGTCTCAAAGGAGGGTGGAGGGACCCAACAGACCCCGTGCAGGAAGAGCGACACTGTCAAGGCACCTTGCGCCGCCCCTGCACCTCCTGAAAAGTGGGGGGGTCATAGAACTATTGCCCTGGGAGCCCCTAGGATCGCATCTTTTTAACCTCTTACCTGAGACCTTGGGGTCAGAATCTCCCAGAGCAATGATCAAATGAAGACTCCTGAACCCCTGGACCGGCAGCCAGCTCTGGAGGGGGCACCCAGAACATTCATTTGGGCCCGTCGATGCCCACCGGAGTCTCAGAGCCGCTTGCAGGAGGAGAGGGTGTGGACTAGCTGTGTGGCCTTGGGCTAGTCCCTTCCTGCTCTGACCCTGCGCCTCGCCTGTGAAAGGGGCCTCTATACATTGCCGGCTGATCATGTCAAAGAAATGACGCCTCCCACAGAGCTGGGCGGAGCCACAGGAGGAGCTCTTCAGACCAATGCACCCTCTAGTCTCCGCCACACTTTCACTGAGCACCTACTATGTGGCAGGCAGACCCTCTTGCCTACTACCCCCTCCCCTGGCCTTGTCCCCATGGGGCAGGTGCTCTGAGGTCCAGGGTGCTAGGACGGCTGGGAGGACATCTCCCGGGCTCAGTGTCTGGCCCAGCAATCAAAAGAGAAGCCCTGTATCCTCACCCCTGGGAGGCCCCGCTGAGAGCACCCAGGCCCCACTCCAGCCACCCTTCCTCCATAAACACCACCCCCCACCACCAGCAGTTGTCACACGATTTAGAGCCGGGGAGATGGGGGAATCCATATATAGATTCAGGACTTTTTCTCCTGCCCCTGAAGCATTGCTGTTCATTAAGCACGGTCATTAGTGAGGATTTAAGGGAGCCCGAGTGGGACTCAGGGGATGGAGGGCCCTGCTGACCGGGCTCAGGCCATTGGTTCTATAGGAGAGGAGGTCATCTCAGTCATCCCACTGCCTCTGAGCCAGTGGACTGAGCACTCAGAAAGTCATGTGGGAGGCCTTTTTTCTCTAACAATCACGAGCATGACAAGCCTGCTACCGTTTATAGGCAATTATAACTCTATAAGTCCAGGACAGGGCCTGCTCCAATCCTCACGGGAAGGCAGGCACACAGAGAGACAGCAGTTTGAGAAGGGTCACACGGCCTGAGCAGGTGGACGTGAATCCCGTTTCTCTGACTCTGGGGTCTTGCTTCTAACCACTCCGTTCACGCCTCCCACAGCCCAAATGTGAAAGGACTCAGCTAGCGATGGCCAGCTCAGCCTGGCGTGGTTGGGGCCAAGGCCAGCACCGGGCAGGAGGAGGCCTCAGCCCCGGCCAAAGCCGCAGAAATGGAAATTGCCATCATTCCAGCGCTACGACCCCTCGTGCAGCTACTTCACAGCACAGGAAATTCCCCAGTCCCCTGGGTAATATTTGTTTTATGGCCATTGCCGGGCGCTATTCATTTTATGACACTTTTGCCTGTGATTTTTGTTGTGGGCGCATAAGCAATGTGGCCAATTCCATTTTACGTGCCCTGGCGTTTCAGATTCATCGCCAGCCAGCGTGGCGCTGAGTGGTTACACGGTAAAGTGTTTGGCTAATAAAATGCATAAAGCAGAGATAGGAAAATCAATGCCTTTGTTAATAACATTTCGACATCTTTCATGCAGTCTGCCAGGCAGGGCTGCCTGCCGGAGCTGGCACCAGAGGCACCTCGTGGGATGTCTGCTGCTGGGGCCGGGCGCCAGCTGGCCCTGGAGCCTGTGCCCTTTACCCTCCTGGAGTGGGTGCTAGGCAGAGAACCCCGGGCAGAGCCTCTCCAGAGTGCTGATTTCCTCTCTGTGCCAGAGTTGGATGCCGAGGGTTGGAAGGGAGGGATCACCTTGAGCAAGCCACTGTACCACCCTGGCCCTCAGTTTCCTCATCTATAAAATGGAGATATTAGTAGTCCCTCCCTCCAAGGACTTTTGCAAGCATGCAAGGAGAGAGCCCATGTAATTCACATGGCCCCGTGTGCGTGGCATGTTCAGGCTGGGTAACCCAACACCGTTCTCTCTCCTCCCCAGGTTACCCTGGCCACTCGGGGCTTCCCCGTGATCCTCAACCCCCGGGGATGAGAAAGACCTCTTTCTGGAAGCACGCATTCCAAGGCACTGGGGCCACCTCTGCTCGGACCCTAGGGACGGCTATGTTTCCTAGTCCATCTTGTTCTTGACCAAACCTTTACCTCGATTCCCATAATCCTTCAGCTTCCCGCCTGGCACAACCTGAGTCCACGTCACTCCCCTCCTCAAAAGCCTCCGGCAGTTCCCCTCCCCTCCAGGGCAGGCATAGCCCCGTGACTTGGTCACCTCCCTCCAGCCGTACCCACTGTGCTCCTGGCTATCAACCCTATCCTGCCAAATACATCATTTCCTGCCTCTGACCTTTGTCCCTACAGGAATCTTCTCCTGGCACATGCTTCTCTCCACCGCCACTCCATCCCACGTGTCAAAGCTTACACAGACCATGCGTTACTGCCTCCAGGAAGTTCCCCGTGATTCCTCCCGGCTCCTAGGAAGCTCCGGGACTCTCTAGCTGTCCCTCCCCTGTTCTCTGCCATTTGTGAGGCCATTTGATTCTAGCCACAGGATTCTTGTTCTTTGACGGTTCTGTTGAATGTCCACATTTGGAGCCGAGCTTGTCCGCCCCAAGCCAGGCACCTGCAGCATCATGCTCCACCCTTGACCAACCCATGAGGCCATGACACCCATTTCATAGACGACATCACGGAGAGGTGACAGCCGGGCCCCAGGTGAAACAGCAAGCAAATGGCAGAGCCCAAGTCCTGGTGCAAGGGTCCCCGCCATGGGCATTTATATCACTGAATCCCCTCAGGAGCCCTGGAAGGATGAAGACCTTGGAGGACGTCACATACTTCTCAAATGCTCCCCACCCCCAGCTCTGGGCCTTGGATGTGTGACTTCACCTCTCTGAGCCTCAATTTCCTCATCTCCAAAATCGGAGTGATTTTTTTTTTTTTTTTTTTTTTTGAGACAGAGTCTTGTTCTGTTACCCAGCTAGAGTGCAATGGCAGGATCTCAGCTCTCTGCAACCTCTGCCTCCCAGTTTCAAGTGATTCTCCTGCCTCTGCCTCCTGAGTAGCTGGGATTACAGGCGCCCACCACCAGGCCCAGCTAATTGTTGTATTTTTAGTAAAGATGGGGTTTCACCATGTTGGCCAGGCTGGTCTTGAACTCCTGACCTCAAATGATCCGCCCGCCTCGGCCTCCCAAAGTGCTCGGATTACAGGCATGAGCCACTGCGCCCCGCCAGGAATGATAATATTATAATAGACCTCCCTCCCTGGGGTGTTGAGAGGATTGGATGAAATACCCACATAAAGCCAGAGGTCTCTCCTGGCAATGTTGGGGGCCCGGGACACACTGGGAGGAAAGAGAGCAGGCCAGGGAAGGACCTTGTAAGCCAGGAAACAAAGACAGGAAGAATCAGCACCGTTTGTGCCCAATCCCGGTGCTTGCCAGAGATAATGGGAGGCCCTTCACCCCCACAGGCTTCAGTTTCTGCCTCTGTAAAACGGGTACAGTATTGCTCACCTCCCCAGGCTGCGGAGGCAGAAGAGGGATTAAAGGAAAAATCTATGCAGATCTCAGGACCCGCCAGCGCTTAGTGGACTTTGAAGGTCTTGAGTGCCAGATTTAGGCGCTTTGAAGGGGGACATTCGGGGCATGGGAGGAGCCTGGGTCCTGTGAAGGCAGCACCCCAGACCTGCGCCTTTCCTCTCTCCCTAGCACCCCAAGACCAGTTGGGGTTGGGGAGTCCCCATGTCCCCAGGAGCCAGCCTGTCTCCCCCCATACCGCTTGCTGCCGCCAGCCCCAGCCCCAGCCCTCTTCCCCCCTCACCCTCCTCCCCTACCCGGGAGCACTAACCCAGAGCTTAATCCCCAACGCCTCCCAGCACACCCAGGCCTGACGCACGGCTGGGCAAATATTGGACTTTATTAATTTAATTTAATTTAACTTTATTAACCTTTATTAAAAATAAACCCTCATTAAAATTCTCATTCCCGTCTCTGGCAAAGGCAAAGGCGGGGCACGGCCTCCTCTCCAGGCTCGTTAAATGTCACCCAAAGAGACACAGTGGCCTCTAGAGCCAGAGTCCGGGACACGAAGCCGAGGTTGGAGATGAAGGGGCCGGGTGGGGTGAGGTGTGTGCATGTTCAGAGGTGTTGGCAGCCAAAATCCAGGCCCCGGGGGGCCCACGGAGTCCAGCCACCAGCAGGGGGGCAGATTTAGGCAGCCTCCGGAGTTCCGGGCCTCATGCTATGCCCAGCAGGACCACCCAGCAGACTGGGAGGATGAAAAGGTTTGTTTCTATCATATGCATGGTTTTGCCCAGATCCTAAAAGCAGTGTTTGCTCCTATTAGAAAAATTGGAAATAGAGAAAAGCACCAAAGAACATGAAATTCTTTATGATGCCAAATAGACTCTTGAAGCTTAGAGCTGAGGAAAGCATATTTATCATCCAGTCTGAAACATTCTTTTTTTTTTTTTTTTTTTGACAGGGTCTCACTCTGTCACCCAGGCTGGAGTACAGTGGCATGATCATAGCTCACTTCAAAGTCCACTGAGTGCTGGCCCATCCTGAAGCTGCACAGATTATTTCCTTTAATCCTTCTTCTGCCTCAACCTCCCCAGGCTCAAGCAATCCTCCCACCTCAGCCTCCCGAGTAGCTGGGACCACGGATGCATGCCACTATGCCCAGCTAATTTTTTTTAAATTTTTGTAGAGATGGGGTTTCACCATGTTGCCTAGGCTGGTCTTGAACTCCTGGGCTAAAGCGAGCCCCCCCACCTCAGCCTCCCAAAGTGCTGGGATCACAGGTGTGAGCCACCTTGCCCAGCCTCAATCTGAAGCATTTTAAAGAGTGAAAGTGCTACCTATAACCATGCATTCAGTCACAAACAGGCCCAGCAAATGGGGACACCTCCTTGTTGCTCAGAGCAACACTGGTGAGCTGGGCACAGTTTCCTTCCAATGGAAACTGAAACCCGTTTCAACATACAAGGGAGTTAGTCCTACTTTCAGGAACCACTGGGGTCTCCACCCCCCAAGTCCCCAGTCTAGACCTGGTGCCTGGGCTGTGTTTTTTTTGTTTCGTTTTGTTTGGGCTAATTCAGAGCTGGCGGCCACCAGGCACCTACGATGTGCTGGCCCTACCCTGAACTCTGTGTGGATTATTTCACTTCACCCCCTAAGTCTCCTGGGGATGAGAATACTGTGCCTATTTTACAGAGGAGGAAGCTGAGGTCCAGCAGGCGAGGCGCTAAGAGGCAGAGCCAGGAGAGATACCTGAAGCCCTTGCTCTCGTCCACGTCCCGGAGCTCGTCCTTGCCGGAGCCGAGGAAAATGGATCCATAACCTGAGGAACGGCAGATTCCAGAGGGGCAGGCCAGCCAGCCCTGGGTAAGCTCGAGGTCTGCCACTGGGCACAGGGCTCAGATTTGCCCCAAGAGCCTCTTGGACAGAGTCTAGGAGGAGAGGGAGGTGGAGGTGGCACTGGGACAGCAGGTAGAGATGGCAGGTGGGATTCCTTCTGATCCTGGAGGGACCGGGCCACAGGTCCTGCTGCGCAGGCCGGCACTGGGGGCCCCCATTCTGGACAGTGGCCAGGCCACTTTTGGGGCAGCGCCTCCCTGGCAGAGCAGGCTTACGGAAAGATGAAAAGCCCCTGGGCCACTGCGGTTCAAGTGTCTCCAAAGGATGCTCGTTGACGGCTCATGTGCTCAAAAAAAGCTACACGACACATGGCAGGGAAGGCAGCTGAGCCCGAGCCAGTGGCAGCAACAATGACTCTGGGCAGAGAGGGGCCTGGGTGCAGATGCTGGCACACCACTTAGTGGTCTGGTGACTTCAGACAATTTCACTCTCTCGTTCAACACGTGTTCCATGAGGGCCTGGCATGGGGGCGTGAGGGCAAACATCACAGTCTGGGCTCCCAGGACCTTGCAGGCCAGTGAGGGAGACACAACCCAGCAGTGACACCCAATAGCCGGTCATTGCGCATGGGAGAAGTGACATGAGGGGAAAGGAGAGAAAAGCACAGGAGCCCTAGTAAGGTGACATTGGAACCCATTCCTGAAGGCTGGAGGGAGGCAGAGGGACCCAGAGGAGGGCTGAGCCAGCTGTAAGCGGGGTCGCAGAGGGGTTCAGGTTTTAACCTCAGCATCCCACATCCCAGGAAGAGCAGTAGGCAGGGGGTACAGGCTGGCAGCTGTAAGGGGGGCAGGCAGTGCAGAGAGCAAGAAGGGGGAAGGAGCCGCTTAGAAGTGGGGAGCTGCCGGGCTCGGGCAGGGGTAGGCAGAAGGGATTCATGGCCAGGCACAGTGGCTCACGCCTGCAACTCCAGGACTTTAGGAGGCTGAAGTGGGCGGATCACTTGAGCCCAGGAGTCTGAGACCAGCCTGGGCAACATAGGGAGACTCCGACTCTACAGACAATTAGCCGGGTGTGGTGGTGCGTGCCTGTGGTCCCAGGCACTCAGGGGGCTGAGGTGGGAGGATTGCTTGAGCCCAGGAGGTCAAGGCTGCAGTGAGCCGTGATCGTTCCCCTGCACTCCAGCCTGGGTGACAGAACAAGACCCTGTCTCAAAAAAAGTAAAAAGAGGCTGGGCTCGGTGGCTCATGCCTGTAATCCCAGCACTTTGGGAGGCCGTGGTGGGTGGATCGCCTGAGGTCAGGAGTTCAGCCTGGCCAACACGGTGAAACCCTGTCTCTACTAAAAATACAAAAAAATTAGCTGGGCGTGGTGGCACATGCCTGTAACCCCAGTTACTCAAGAGGCTGAAGCAGGAAAATCGCTTGAAACCAGGAGGTGGAGGTTGCAGTGAGCTGAAATCGCTCACGCCATTGCACTCCAGCCTGGGTGACAGAGCAAGACTCTGTCTCAAAAAAAAGGGAGAGGAATTTGCGGTTGACACCTACAGTAGAAGCGCATTCAAGAGGATCCACCAGAAAATCTGCCCGTTCACTCATTCTTTCACCCCTTGACTCCTTCATCCAGCAAGGTCACTGCCAGGCCCTAGGGCAGAACTCTCCCAAGACCCACGGGGTCCCTGCCTCAAGGAACTCGCAGCCCAGGGTGGGAAGCAGCTCACAAAGGATGAAATAAAAATAACTGGACTTGATCAGACAAGCCCCAGGAAGGGAAATCTATGGAACGATAGAGCAGGAAGCAGTGAAGGGGCCAGGATTCCTCCCACAACAGGAGGGAGCCCAGGGTTTCTCGCAGGGAGAGTTAAACCGAGACCTGGAGTTCTAGAAAGGTCCCGCCGTGGCAAAGACCTGAAGCGGATGCTGGAGGCGCCACCCAGGCTCCTACTCAGGACCCAGGCTGTCCTTGCTGTCATCCTGCCGGAAGGCTGGGCCCCCAACCCGTAGTCAGTCCTCCTAGGTACAAACAGCTGTGTTTAAAGATTTTGTTAACAGAGAGAAACAAGGAGCTGGAGGGTGAACACATGGGTTGTATGTGGGGTTGGGGTCGGATTCCACAAATCCCTGGCAGAGAAGAGGGTGCCCCAGGGGAGAGGGGCCACCGTCCAGGCAACCTCCAGGGTGGGGTGAGGGTGCTTTGCCGGCCAACAGCAGGCTGATTGGTTCTCGGCACAGAGCATCTTCCTGCATCCTCCAGCACTGGGAGCCTCCATCTTCCAGATAAGAGCCCCTAGGGCACCCAGAACTGTGTCCATGGCTCCAGGCAGGGTAGGGGCCGGCTCCTCTCCACCATCTTAGACAAAGCCTCTTTGGGGCCACATACCCAGCCTGTTCCCAGAAAATGCCAGGGCCCCTGCAGCTCCGAGGTACAGTCAGCCTGACCAGGCCAGGATGGATGGAGGCAACGGCCCCCTCTCCCCAGGAGCCCCCCTCACCCCTGGCACCTCCCCCTCCCCCGGCGCCCTTTCTCCCTGACTCAGGGCCTCAAGGGCCCCTCTGCTGCTGTCTCCCATGAGTTTTCTCTCTCCCTGTCTCCAGACTTCCCTCTGCGTCTCTATGGCCACCCATGGATGGCAGCCTCAGTGCACCCACCAGCACGGACTGCCTGGCCTCTGGGCCCTGCTCCAAGTGCCCAAGAGACCAGCAGGTTGGCCTAGGTGGGATGAGATGCCCAGCCCTGGTCCAAACAGCTCAGACCAGGGATTGAATCCCATGGAACACACCTGGGTGGCTGGATCCCCCTGGGAAACAGGGATGGTTTCCTGAGGGCTCATGGGGGCGTCTCGAGCATGGCCCCTGTGGCCACAATTCCCTATGTGTGTTTCTAAGGTTTAACAGTGAACACCCTGCCTGAAAAGGAGCGAACGCCCTGTCCCTGGAGAAGCGCCTGTGCTGTAGAACGGCCTGGGTGGAACTGGATCTGAGCAGCTGTCACCCAGAGATGCCGTCCCCTTGTTCTCACTGGGTCCCACCTCGGGGCACAAGGGAAAGGAGCCGTGGCAGCGGAGAGAGCAGTACTCGCTGTTGACTCCGGAAGAACCTCTCCGCACACCAGCAGGGTGGCATCTCCTGCCCAGCTTCCTGAATCCTGAGGCCCCTTAGAAAGCCAAGTCCTGAGGCACAGCGTGGAGAGGCTGAGCCACTCGCATCTGGGCAAGAGCACCACCCCGCACCCTGCAGGACAAGGTACAAACCCGCAGCCACAAACAGAGACCCTGTCTTGAGCATGTAGCCAAATGCAGGCATCCAGGCCACATGTGTGTGCCTGAATGTGTGGCACAGACCTGCCCAGGAGCACAGCCAGGCACACACATGGACAGTGCCCTGGGGTAGCTGCTTCCGCCGGCCCCCCATTCCTGGGGCCAGCAGGGATCTTCTCTCTGGAGAGAATTTCCCTATTCTCAAGGTAGAAAGGCTTCTTCCTTCTCCAGTGCCAGCAGAAGCGGATGGGACAGCGAGGGGATGTGGCCGGACAAGCATGGGCTGTGCCATCTTTGGGGGGACCACTCCCCTGGGCCTGTTCCCTCCTCTGCCCCTGGCAACACCAGCTCCCAGAGCTGAGAGCAGGATGGGGGCTAGGGCATGCCTTGGAGTGGGGGTCCCACTTCCCCCTTCCCTTGCTGGGGAGCAGTGCCAGGCACCCCAGGGAAGGCTGCTGGGCCAGGCCAAGGGCAGGGGTCACAGTGCCCCAGACCAGGAGCCCCCTGAAGATCCCAGCTTTCCAAGGCCCAGGCTCCAGAATCTCCCACGTCGCTGGCTGCAACATAAAATAGGTCATCGGCATAATCCTGGCCAAATTGGCCTCTTGCAGATCAGCCAGGCCGCGCTCCCCGGGCCTAATTATCCCATATTTGGTCAATAAGCCATTAACACAGCACCATGGATGTTAATAACCGTTTCATGAAAAAGTCGGTGTAATTTATGAGATCAACACTGGTTAACAAAATTAATAAATATTTCATTCGGGGAGATTTATCCTGGTGTGCTCCCAGCAGGTGGACCAAGGGCCCTTGGGCAGCCCCGGGGAGCCGGCGGTTAGGAGAGAGGAAGGCCTGGCTCTCACTTGGGCCAATAAACATTTACCTCAAATCCTATCGCCATAAATCCACGGGCTGGATGAGGGAGTCCAGTAAAACCTGACTTAACATTATGTTCGGGCCATTAACAATATTTATATAGATGTCACTTTGGGGAGGGTTAGAGTCGCCAGGCAGGGCCCAGCGGCCGTGACGGGAGCAAGCTGGGATCCTGTAGGAAGATGCGTGCCCAGGGAGGCCCGGGGCATCGGGAAGAGACCCTGAGTAGCTCTCAAACCCTTTGGGGTTGGCCGTTCCCAGTTACGTGACCCAGGATGAGTTTCTCCACTGCCCAGAGCCACGGTTTCCTCATCTGTAAATCGGGAATATTAAAAATAACCATCCAGGCTGGGTGCGGTGGCTCACGCCTGTAATTCTAACACTTTGGGAGGCTGAGGCAGGTGGATCACTTGACGTCAGACGTTCGAGACCAGCCTGGACAACATGGTGAAGCCCGGTCTCTACTAAAAATACAAAAATTAGCCAGGCATGGTGGCGCATGCCTGTAATCCCACCTACTCGGGAGGCTGAGGCAGGAGAATCGCTTGAACCCAGGAGGTGGAGATTGCAGTGAGCTGAGATCGCACCATTGCACTCCAGCCTGGGCAACAGAGCAAGACTCTGTCTCAAAAAAATAAAAATAAAATAAATAACCATCCAGTGGGCTGCTGGGCAGATTAAGTCTCACGACACAAGGTAATCCCTAGGCACCAAGGGAGGACTCAGTCCATGGAAACGGCTGTGAGAACCATTATCCACAGAGACAGCCAGGGGATACGGCCCTCTGCCCAGACTAGAACCCTGGGGAGTGCACTCTGCCTCCTCCATTGGCAGCCTGTCATCCACTGGGTGTTGTGCACACGTGACCTACCATCCCACAACAGTCCTGCAGGGTGAACACTCCTGAGAGCCCCATTTTCCGAAAGGGGAAACCAGGGCTCAGAAGGATGACGTAACTTGCCCAGGGGCAGCCAGAAGGAAGTGGTGGACCTGGACTTGAACCCAGGTCTGTGACTCCAAGCCTTCCCCCTTCTCCCGCTCTGTTCCTCAGCCTGGGAGAGTCCTGGCCGGGGTTGGGTCCCTGCTGGGCTGGCCTCTGTTCCTCTCTGCCCTCCTGGCAACCACCTGGAGCCCCGGGCAAACGGACCTGTGCCCGGGGGAATGCCAGAGCCTGTTGTGGTTAAGGAAGTTTCCAGAATAACTAATCTGTTTCCGTGGGGAACTTTCCACCAGGCATTGATTTTCACTCTCCCTGCCTGGGGTGGATTTGATTTGTGAGGAGAAACTCTTCCAAGAGGCAGAAGCAATTGTGTGAGATAAAAGTGCCTAGTATGACAGGCTCATCCACTGCTGAGGCCCAGGCTGGGGCTGCGGGGTGGGTGAGTGGGCAGTGGGATGGGCTGGGGGGAGAGGGAAGGGGATGGGGGGCCCTCTGTGTCTAGCCCCTTTGTGACCTTGGCACAGAGTCACCCCTCCAAGCATGTGGCTTTGAGGCAGCAGCACCACCTAGAACACCAAAGACCAGGCTTCTGCTGCTCTCCCTGGAGGCAGGCGGGCTGGTGAAGTTGCTCCCTTACCTGCAAGGCTTCATTAAGCCGCACACTCGGCATGGGGCCCAGAGAAGTAAGATGCCCCGGGGGAGGCTGCACCCTGTCATTCTTAGGCATCCTGACCCCCATTCATTTCTCTTCACTGAGCCCCTGCCCTGACCTTACATTATCCTTTTAACAAACCTGGGAAGAAGGCCCAGGGCCTGGTTCATAGAGAATGCTCAGTAAATGTTGGTGAAGGTATCATAATCCGCATTTTACAGGCCAAGAAACTGAGGCTCCTAAGGGTTGAGTGACTACTTTGAAAGAGACAAAGCCAGGACTCAAATCCAGATCTGTCCCCCGTTCCTTTATCCTGGAGCTGATGGGTGCTGGGATCAGTCACGGGCTAAAAGGGAAAACGGGGACTACCAAGGGTCTCATACTCACCTGGGCCCTGAACTTGGGGTGGTGAATGCAGATGAAAGAAATCATGAAGACTTCGTCTCCCTGCTTTTTCAGAATCATTCATCATTCATTCCTTCATTTAGGTATTCAACAACTTCATTCAATAGACAAATCTGGCTGGGTGTGGTGGCTTACGCCTATAATCCCAGCACTTTGAGAGGCCAAGGTGGGCGGATCACCTGAGTTCAGGAGTTTGACACCAGCCTGACCAACATGGTGAAACTTCATCTCTACTAAAGAAAAAAACACCACCACCAACAACAACAAAAAATAACTTACCTGGGCATGGCAGTGGGCACCTATAGCCCAGCTACTCAGGAGGCTGAGGCATAAGAAACACTGGAACCTGAGGGGCGGAGGTTGCAGTGAGCCAAGATCACGCCATTGCACTCCAGTCTAGATGACAGAGTGAGACACCATCTCAAAAAAAAAAAAAGAAGGCAAATCTTTATGGTGTCCCAGCTGTGTGCCAGGAACTCCTCCAGGTGCTGGGGACACAGTGGTGAACAAAGCTGACATTCTCATGGCAGAGACAGACTTTAAACAAAACAGATAAAAATGTGGCGCGTGCCAGATGGTGATGCCGTGGAGATGTGGGAAGGAGCTTCAGGGGTGGGGATGTTTAACAGGGAGTCGGGTGGGAGTGTGAGAGCCTGGGGGCAGCTCTGGGCAGAGCGATCTGCAAGTACAAAGATGAGGTGGCCAGTGTGGTCTCAGAGGGGAGAGGGAGGTTAGAGAGGGACCAGAGATGCAGAGGGCATTGCAGCGTGTGACAGAGGGGCGGGACGTGGCTCGGGCCTTGGAGGGCACCCCCCTGGCAGCTGGGTGCAGAATGGTGAATGGGTGAAGGCCACGTGGGGAGACGAACTTGGGAAGCTTTTGCGCCAATCCCGGCTTGATCCAGGGTGGATCAAGAGGGAGAAGGTGAGAAGAGGTTTATTTCGGATGTGGAGTTTGAGAACAGCGGAGCACAGGATGAAGGCCCAGGCCCTCTGGCCCGAGGGCTGAGCGCCTACTTAGCACCAGGTCTGGGAGACACCAGGAACAAGTAGTGGGACCATGCCAGGCTGCCGCCCTCTCGGTGCCTGTAAGTTAGTGGGAGGTGGTGGGGAAAGACCCCAAACAAATAACCACGGAAGGAGGTGCAAGGAAAGGCTCGGGGACAGAGGGTGGCGGGCTCTGTCGAGAAGGTCAGCTTCATTCCCTGCTGTGTCGCCAGCCCCCAGAAGAGTTCCCCCAGCTGATCCTGCCACGTGGCATGTCTACCAGGGCGCCCGCCCTGCTCCGTGACCATCCCTAGTCCCAGGATCCCGGAGGGTGGTCAAATGAAGCGGGGAGGGGTCAGGGCGGTTGCAGAGAGGGCAGCCACGGGATGGGTTATGTCGCCTGGAGCGTTGGGGTTGGAGCTCTAGAAGGCCACATGGAGGGTAGGCCAGGCGGTAGGAAATGAACCCTGAGGGGCGGGCAGCTAAGGAGCCCTGCCTTTGTCCCTCAGGCACTGAGCAGCCATGGAAGTGAAGGTTAGGCCAGCATTTCCCGGAGATCCCACTGGCAGCTGCGGGGGGACTGAGGGCTAGGCCCACATGGGTGTTGCCGGTGGAGGGCATTTGAGGAGGCCTCGGCTGACAACAGTGGTGCATGACCCAGCGGGGCAGCCTGGCACCTATGGATTGCAACGTGGTCCTTGACTTTCCACTCCCACCTGCTTCCCAGGGGCCCCCGGACATCCCTGCTCCAGCCTCTAGCCTCCTGCCCAGGCCGTGCCAGCTCCCAGGGGCCTCTCTGAGCATCAATCCAACCCAAGGTTGTTCCAGTGGTGGCTGAGAGTTGTTGGCAGCCAAGGCAGAGAGAGCTGCAGAGTCTCCAAACCCATGTGCAAGGGGCTGAGGGTCACTTCTAACTCAGTGGGTGGGGTGGGGCATCTGGAGAGAGACTGCACCACTGGGGCCCCCAAGGATGCTCCCAGGACGTGCTGGGCATCCATGGGAGAGCCACTGTCCCTCTCCGGGCCCAGGCTTAGGCTGTTCTGCTGCACAGCAAGGGAGTTGGAGAAAACATGAGCAAGGACTATGTTTTGAGCACTCGCTGATGGGGGGTGCTCTGACTGCTTCATCTCACTGCCTCCCCTCCCAATCCTGAGGGGCGGAGAGGAACCCCGCCCCTGCTCCTCAGAGGAGAAAAAGAGACAGGGCAAGAGAGACAGGCCCCACCCGAGGCCACACAGCAGAAGGTGGCAGAGCCAGGATGGAAACTGGGTTTGGGGGCTCCAGGGGCTGCCACACACCCTGCACTGGGCCACCCCGGGAGGTGCAGGCAGGTAGGACTCTGCTCCAGGCCCCAGACAGCACAGGGCTGACTGCAGGGCCCTTCTGTCTGTCCCTCCTGACCTGGAATCACAGCCCGGTGACTCTGAGCAGGTGAGGTCGCCCCTCTGCCCTCTAGGGTGCCCCTGGGCTGGTGAACACCCATCAGGATGGGGCGTGGAATGGTCACTGAACAGGGGCCCTCCCTGCCCTCAGCCCGGCTCTGCACAGTCCTGGGCGGTCCCTGAGCACCCCCTCCCGGGCTTGGCACCCCATGGTGCAGTGAGGGGGCCACCTTTCAGGGGATGCTATCCTGAGGGGAAGCCTTGCTCTGCTTCTCTCCCGCTGTGTGGCTTTGGACCAGTGACTGCCCCATTCTGAGCCTCAGTTTCCTCTCTGTAAGATGGACTTTCAACTGCCCAACCATTCATTGACTAAGTGCCTGCCATGGGTAGTTTGAGAAGCTTTCAATACAGCGACGAGCAGAACAGACAAGGCTCCCAGCCCTCCCTGAGCAGACCTTCTAGCAGAGGAGAGAGACCCCACATGAACATAGGAGGTGTCAGACAAGCCACACGGGGACAGGAGGGACAGGAGAGCAGGATGCTGGGGCAGCTACAGGATTGAACAAGGTGCCCGGGCAGGCCTCCTCTGAGAGGTGAGACTCCTGCAAAGACTTGAAGCAGTGAGGGAGGGAGCCACATGGCTACCTGGGGAAGAGTGTTCCAGACAGAGGGCAAGCCCGTGCAAAGGCCCTGAGGCCAGACGTGCCCCAGCAGGGGTTCAAGGAGCAGGAAGAGGACCCATGTGCCCGGAGAGGCTGGCCAGGGAGACCAGGACAGAGAGGTGAGGGGTGGGCAGGGCACCCCGGACTTCGGGCCTGTAGAGAAATGGGAAGCAGGGAGGAATCTGCGAACGAGTGCACATCAGGTGTTACATAGCCTGCACATAGTAAGTGCTTAATTAATAGGAGTTATGATCACTGCTACTTATAATTAGGTGATTTCTGACCTGTTTTCGGGGAGTGTGAGGGGTGCCTTAGGGTCTCCGCCTATGGGCAGGAGCTGTATTTGAGCAACCCAGCCTATCCCCCATGGGAATGGGGGTCTGCAGCCCTATCTCAGCCTCTCCGGAATTTTCCAGGGCCACACAGGGCCTCGGGAAGTTTGGGGAGTGACAAGGCGGAGCCACTGTCAAAATGGCATTAAATCAGACCCCCAGCTCCGGAAGAAATCGCACCAAGAAGTTGTTAATACCTTTATTATGGGCTGAAATGTATTCACGATATTAAAAGACATCCCATTTCTGCCCCTTGTGTCACATCTGAGATGTAGCGTAGATAAATGATATATCACCGCACAAGATCTACCGAAACCATTAGTAACCATGACATTTTGACGTCAGATTTTAAAAAATTCCTAAGTAATCTTTTTGATTTATGAAATGCTGTCTGGGTTCATCGAGAGAGATCTCAGATTTATCACCGCCTGGTTAGAATTATTAATGATTTTCAATTTGTAAATCTGAAGTCGAGAAAGTCTGTGGGCTCAGGGTGAAAACTCCCACCTCGAAGGCCCAACATCTCCTCCAGCCTGAGTTCCAGCACAGACAGATGGTCCTTAGCCCCAATATTCTGTACACTTGACATTGTCTCCCAGCAAATTCTCTTTGTCTGCAGCATGCAAGACTGTGGGGGGATCAGCTTCAGGACCTGCCCTGGGTAGAGGTGTCAGCCCCACTCAAATAGGGGATGTCCACTTCTTCTCCTCGACACAGAGCCCTGCAAAGCTGCCCCAGGAGATTTGGGCGGAGGCAATCAGTAGCAGACAGCCCTGCCCTTGAGCCTGGTTCAGGATTCAATGCAGCTGTAGCCTCTCACACCACTGAAAAACCTAGAGCAGCCTGCCCTTGCCCAAGGCAGCAGCCACAGAGCCCACACTGGATGCTGAGCCCCACACTGCCACTTCTCCATCTCATCCAGGAGGTCGCCACCCTGTACCTGCCTCTCAGCCTTACTGCTGTCCCCCTCAAACCTTCCATCTGCCTCCCCATTCTGGAAGCCACCCCAGCCTGGGCAGGGGGCAGGGAGCAACATTGCTGGACCCCCAGGCCTGAGTCTGACTCCACTGGGGTCCTGCACAGACCCAGAGAGGCTCGTGACTCTAGCTTGGCCCTAGGCCAAGCTGTGTTAGAATCCCCCAGGGGAGATTTCAAACCTGCCAAAGCCCAGGCTGCCCCCCGACCAACTGAATCAGAATTGCCAGAAGGGGCTGGGCGCGGTGGCTCATGCCTGTAATCCTAGCATTTTGAGAGGCTTAGGTGGGTGGATCCCCTGAAGTCAGGAGTTTGAGACAAGCCTGACCAACATGGTGAAACCCCATCTCTACTAAAAATCCCAAAATCAGCTGGGCATGGTGGTGCACACCTGTAATCCCAGCTACTTGAGAGGCTGAGGCAGGAGAATCACCTAAACCCAGGCAGATGTTGCAGTGAGCCAGATGTTGCACTGAGGCAGATGTTGCAGTGAGCTGAGATGGCTCCACTTCACTCCAGCCTGGGTGATAAGAGTGAAATTCTGTCTCAAAAAAAAAACAACAACAACAACAAAAAAAAAAAACGAATTGCCAGAAGGTTCCAGTGTGCAGTGCAGCCAAGGCCGAGACCCGAACCCCTATATCACCACCATGCCATTCCTCCCTCCCTGTAGCCACCGCCTAACTTATACCTCACCCTTTCTGTCCAGGACCAAGAAAGTCACTCAGTCTCAAGTCTGACCCACTCTGGCCCATCCAACCTATGACAGTCCGAGCCTACCTGACCATGGCACTCTCCTGCCTACACATTCGATGGCTCCCAAGGCCCTCAGGGGGAAGGTGATCTTCCTGCCCTGCTCCCACCGAGGCAGGAGAGGGCCAGGGGTCGCATGATGCCCTGCGAGGAGCCACCTGCAGGACAGAGCCAGACCCAGAATCCTCCTCCCGGCCCGATCCACGGGAACCCCATCAGCCAGCTTCCCTGATCAGAGTGAGGGCTTAGCTCCAGGGCGCCCTCCTACCTGGGCAGAAGGAAGGCCCAAGGCAGGGGTCCCTGGGGAGTGAGTTTCACCTGCCACTCGCCACTCAACAGGGTGACGGGACTCTGCTCACTCATGCCTGCACCTCAGGTGTGGGTGACATCATTGTTCCCATTTCACAGATAAGGAAGCTGAGGCTCAGAGGGGCACACATCTGGCCTGAGGTCACACAGCTAGGCAGCAGAGGAGCCTGGGGACAGCTCTGGCTCCAGGTACCACGCTAAGGGCTCAGACTCTGGCCTCACACCAGAGGCGGGTGCAGCCTCCTCGGCTCCCAGCAGCCAGGCATGGAGAACACAGACGGCAGGAGCCATCCAGTCTCGGGGACCTGCCGGTGGAAGATGGAGCAGGGAAGCTGTGGGAGGCAGAATGTCTTTCGGCAGCAATAGAAAACCAACACAGGCCTGGGTACCTGGAAGTGGGGCGCCGCTGTAGCAAACGCCTAAAAGTATGCAAGTGGCCTCGGAACTGACTGGTGAACAGAGGCTAAAAAAATCTGGAGATGCATGATAGAAAAGGCCTAGGTTGCCTGGAACAGGCTTTGGGTAGAAACGTAGCTGTTAAGTAGATGCTCCTCGCTCTCCTCAACCTCAACCCTCACTGGCAGAGGAGGATGGGGGTCAGGGGCCAGGCAGAGGAGGGAGGTGTGGAGGTCTCAGCAGTGGAGAAGTTTCAGGGGTGAGTGCAGAGATGGACAACACCTGGAGAACTGAGACTGCGAAGGATCCGGTTTGAACAGGAGTTCACATGGGCACGGGAGTATTTATTACATTGTGATGGGGGAGCCACAATAAGAGACTGGCAGTGAACCAGGGGCCTGAAAAAAAATCAATAATGATGATGGTGGAGATGGTGATGATGCTGATAGCGATTCTACTGCTGCTGATGGCTATAAAGATAACAAGGGTAAGGATGGTGATGGTGGTGATGATGGTGATTGTGATGATGATGGTTGTGGTGGTGATTGTGGTTATAGTGATAATTATAATGATGGTGATGGTGATTGTGATGATGGTGATGGTAGTGAGGATGATGATGATGATAGTGAGAATAATGATGATAGTGATGGTGGTGATGATGATGACGCTGATGGTGGTGATGGTGATGGTAGTAGTGAGGATAATGATGATGATGATAGTAGTGAGGATAATGACGATAGTGATGGTGTTGGTAGTGGTGATGATGGTGATGGTGATGATAATGATGGTAATGATGATAGTGGTGATGGTGTTGGTGGTGATGGTGGTGGTGATGGTGATGGTAGTAGTGAGGATAATGATGATGATAATAATAGTGAGGATAATGATGATAGTGATGATAGTGGTGATGACGGTGATGGTGGTGATGATGATAGTAGTGAAAATGATGATAGTGATGTTGGTAGTAGTGGTGATGGTGATGGTGATGATGGTGACGATGATGATGATAATGATAGTGGTGACGGTGCTGATGGTGATGGTGGTGATGGTGATGGTGATGTTGATGATGGTAATGATGATAGTGGTGATGGTGATGACGGTGATGGTGGTGATGGTGATGGTAGTAGTGAGGATAATGATGATGATGATAGTAGTGAGGATAATGATGATAGTGATGGTGGTGATAATGGTGATGATGGTGATGGTGGTGATAGTGGTGATGATGGTGATGGTGGTGATAGTGGTGATGATGGTGATGGTGGTGATAATGGTGATGATGGTGATGGTGGTGATAGTGGTGATGATAGTGATGGTGGTGATAGTGGTGATGATGGTGATGGTGGTGATGGTGATGGTGATGGTGATGATGGTAATGATGATAGTGGTGATGGTGATGACGGTGATGGTGGTGATGGTATGGTAGTAGTGAGGATAATGATGATGATGATAGTAGTGAGGATAATGATGATAGTGATGGTGGTGATAATGGTGATGATGGTGATGGTGGTGATAGTGGTGATGATGGTGATGGTGGTGATAGTGGTGATGATGGTGATGGTGGTGATAGTGGTGATGATAGTGATGGTGGTGATAGTGGTGATGATGGTGATGGTGGTGATAGTGGTGATGATAGTGATGGTGGTGATAATGGTGATGATGGTGATGGTGGTGATAGTGGTGATGATAGTGATGGTGGTGATAGTGGTGATGATGGTGATGGTGGTGATGGTGATGGTGATGGTGATGATGGTAATGATGATAGTGGTGATGGTGATGACGGTGATGGTGGTGATGGTGATGGTAGTAGTGAGGATAATGATGATGATGATAGTAGTGAGGATAATGATGATAGTGATGGTGGTGATAATGGTGATGATGGTGATGGTGGTGATAATGGTGATGATGGTGATGGTGGTGATAGTGGTGATGATGGTGATGGTAATGATGATAGTGGTGATGGTGTTGATGGGGTGATGGTGATGGTGATGGTGCTGGTGGTGGCGGTGGTGGTGGTGGTGATGGTGCTGGTGGTGACAGAAGTGGGTGGTGATAGTAGTGAGGATGATGGTGGTGGTAAAGTTGGTGATGGTGGTGGTGATGGTGATAGTGAGGATGCTGATAGTGGTGATGGTGGCGATGGTGGTGGTGGCAGTGATATTAGTGGTGGTGACGATGGTGGTGATGGTGGTGGTGGTGGTAGTAATGTGGTGATAGTGGTGATGATGATGGTGATAAGGTAACCAGCTTGAAAGTACCCAACTCAGTGCCCCAAAAAAGGTGAATTGTTCCCTCTTCATGACAACCAGAAGTTTTGATTCTAAGACTATAGGGGCCTGGTCTCATCTCCCTGGGGAGGTCAACACCTTCTTGGCATTTCCAGAGCTACCCTGAGCCCCACCTCCTCCCTAGTCTTTGTTGGAGCATCGGGCCAAACAAGGGATGAAGCAGGAACTTCCTCTGGGGAGGAGAGAGAGTTTGGAGCTCAGCTCAAGACTGGCTGGAGCCTGAGGGAGGGAAGTGCTCTGGGGAAGCAGGAGCTGCTCCCAGGTTCCTGGACATCTGTGGTGATGGGACCTTGAGTCTCAGCCTTGAGCGCTGCAGAGAGGGCCCTGTAGTAGGCTGTGGAGCCAGTGGAGGGGCTTCCCAGTGGGAGGCATGTCCAGGACCCCTGGTAGAACAGCCTGAACTGATGACAGGGTGCAGGCTTGGGGACAGTGTCATGCCACACAGCAGCAGGCCAGAGAACCAAGGAGACCTGTGCCTGGAGCATCACACCCACCTGGGACTCTGGAGGGAAGGAGGGAGGCCCTGAATCCCTGGGAAGTAAGTGGATGTCCAGGGACCAGGCCCAGACTCCTTTTTTTTTTTTTTTTTTTTGAGTTGGAGTTTCCCTCTGTCACCCAGGCGGGAGTGCAGTGGCGTGATCTCAACTCACTGAAACCTCCGCCTCCCTGGTTAAATCGATTATCCTGCCTCAGCCTCCCAAGTAGCTGGGATTACAGGTGCCCGCCACCATGCCTGGCTAATTTTTTGAGACAGGGTTTCACCATGTTGCCCAGGCTGGTCTCGAACTCCTGAGCTCAGACAATCCGCCTGCCTCAGCCTCCCAAAGTGCTGGGATTACAAGCATGAGCCACCGCGCCCAGCCCAGACTCCATTTAATTTAGAATAGTAAAAAACACACACACCACGTAACATGGCCACACGCAGACAAGACATGCCTCACACAGTGGGCCACCCCCTTGCGTTCACACCAGTGCAACATTGCATCACAGGCCCATGTGACACTGCTCAGAAACACACAGAAGTCCACAGTGCACGCAGGGACGTGCACGTGACATGTAACATAGTGTGCTCACGGGCCTAATGATGACCTCCTGAGACTCGCTCCCCACAGTGGCAGGGGCCAGGTATTGTCAGGGTGCCAGACATCTGTGCTGCTTCTGTGGCCACCAGGGACCGGGAGGCAATATTGTGGGAGTCCTTATTTATTGTTATACATCGCCGAGTGCTTTGAAACTCTCATTTTCTTATAATGCACAAATTAAGCAACTGTTTGGAGTTGAGCAGACGCCAGGGGACCAGACGGATGCAGTGGGAGGGAGAAGCCTGCTAAGCATGGTAGGGACTGGGGGCTCAGGGGCAGCCTGTGACCTCCCGAATAGCAGTTGGCTTATCTGTTCATTTGGACAATAAACATGGGTTAGAAAGCTCCTGGCGGTGCTTCCCCAAAGGAGGTACCTGGCTTGGGTGCCCCGGACACCCTGACTCAGTAGTGCTCATTAATAAGCACCTACCGTATATAAGATGGTGAGTTTCGTGATGTGTAAGCAAGACCTTGTTCAATCCTCACTCAGCCCTAGGAGGGATGAACCCATTTTACAGAGAGGGAAGCTGAGGCTCCGAGAGAGGACACATGCCCAGATTACTGCAGTGGAGGCTGGACTCCAGAGGCCAAGCCCCTCCCATTCATTCACCACCACCGTCACCCGGCTTGGCACACCTGTCTCAGACTGCAGTGGTGTGAGGGGCAGCCTGGCTTCCTGGGATGGGCCCCACAAGTTTACAATAGAATTGCCCCTTTACACAGCCAATGTTTTCTGAGCCCTGGACCACCCACTCTAGGCATCGTGTAGGTGAAGCCGGGAAACTCCAGGCTGAGCTCGGACACTTGCCTCAGACCAGTCCATGACACTGACCCTGGATACAGTCACACACATCTTAGACTTCCAAAGATCCTGGCTCCCTTGGTCCTCATCCCCCTGGAAAGAGAGCAGGTTCGGCATCCTTGACCCCTGCCATAACTGAGGCTCAGAGATATGATAGTGTGTGGTCAAGCTCACCAGCTTGGAGTCAGCACAGCAGGACTGATCCTGGCTCTGGGCACTTAGGCAAGAAGCTCCCTTCTCTGAGCATGGTTTTCTCATTTGTAAAATAGGGCAACTAAATCTGAAGAAGATGATATTCAACAAGGGCTTAGCCCAGGACCTCGTCACAAGAAATCATCATGGGTCACTAGTGGCTGCTATTTCTCTTCTTATTATCATCATAGAAAATTTCCCAGAATTTTCCTGCAAATCAGCATCAAGAGAGATATTCTCATCCCGCTCAGGTTGAGGCCAAGAAAGACCCAGCAAAAGATGTTTGATAATTTGGGCAAAATGTGCTCCAGTGATGAAGAAGTGCTCTGAACTGAGCCCACAAGGACAGTGCGGGGCTCACAGCTCTAACAGCTCTGCCTCCACCCATACTCTGCCATGCTGAACAGCCAGGGTGCCCAAAAGAGACACAATACAGACTGGAACAGCCTTTTAGGGGAGATTTGAGTTTTTCAAAAATTTTAATGCATATACCCTCTGTATTAGTCCATTTTCATATTGCTATAAAGAACTGCCCAAGACTGGGTAATTTATAAAGGAAAGAGGTTTAATTGACTCACAGTTCCACATGGCTAAGGAGGCCTCAGGAAACTTACAATCATGGCAGATGGTGAAAGGGAAGTAAGCACCTTCTTCACAAGGCGGCAGAAGAGAGTGTGTGTGAAGGAGGAATCGTCAAACACTTGTAAAACCATCAGGTCTCATGAGCACTCACTCACTGTCATGAAAACAGCATGAGGGAAAATGCCCCCATGATTCAGTCACCTCCCACTGAGTCCCTCCCTTGACAAATGGGGATTATGGGGAATACAATTCAAGATGAGATTTGGGTGGGGACACAGCCAAACCACATCACCCCCTTGACTGAGCAACTCCATTTTTACAAATTTGTCCTCTAGAAATGTTCAGATGTGTCCTCAGTGATTGATGTTCAAGAGATTTATGAAGTACTGTGGGCCAGAGCAATAAGCTGTCAACATAATTGTCCACCAGTGGGAGAATAGTGACATGAGGACACATGTCTACCACAGAGCACCATAAAGTCAATACCAAAGACTGCAGTAAGTACCTGGGTAGAAATGTGAAAAGACAGCCGGGAGTGATGGCTCGTGCCTGTAATCCCAGCAATTTTGGAGGCCGAGGTGGGCACATTGCCTAAGGTCAGGAGTTCAAGACCAGTCTGGCCAACATGGTGAAACCCCGTCTCTACTAAAAATACAAAAAAATTAGCCGGGCGTGGTGGCATGTGCCTGTAATCCCAGCTACTCGGGAGAATTGCTTGAAACAGGGAGGTGGAGGTTGCAGTGAGCCGAGATCGCATCACTGCACTCCAGCCTGGGCAACAGAGCAAGACTCCATCTCAGAAAAAAAAAAAAAAAAAAAAAAAAAAAAAAAAAAAAAAAAAAAAAAAAAAGGATGTTCAGGATGTATTTCTTAAAAAAAAAAAAAAAAGGAAGGTTGAAAACAGAATGTATAAAATAATGACATATATATGTATGTGTGTGTGTGTCACAAACACAATTGTGTATGTGTAATGGGGGGTAAGAAAGATAGGAGGGACTTCAAGTTTCTGGTCCAGCATGTAAGAAGTGTAGAAGTTGACACTGTATCCTCACAACAAGTAAAATGGTGAACAAACTGAAAAATCAACAACTTTTCTTAGATTTGCCAGAGAAGGTCACAAAACAAACAGCTTCCCCAAAATTAAAGAGAGAGACAGGGCAGATTCAGAGAATCACAACTTACTGGAGCAGAAAATCATGAGCAGAAAATTCCACAAGAACCAGCACCAGGGTAGGAAAACCTTAAATGTAAGAAATAACTTACTAGGAGGTCAAGGTGGAAAAGTCTGAGAGTTGAAAACTCCAGGGGACCCAATCATGAGGGGCACCCACACTTTTGTAAGTTTTTCCTCTAGAGCTCTACAAGATTGTCACAATAAATATTGGAGAAGAATCCCCTCATGCTTCCAGTGAGGGAGGGGGAAACAACCCATTTTAAAATACACCAGATCATTCTTTTCTTCTTCCTTTTGTTTTTTCTCTTCTTTTGTCACCTAGGCTGGAGTTTTTGTCTTCCTTTGTCACCTAGGCTGGAGTGCAGTGGCACGATCTCAGCTCACTGCAACCTCTGCTTCCTGGGTTCAAGCAATTCTCCTGCCTCTGCCTCCCGAGTAGCTGGGATTACAGGCACCTGCCACCATGCCTGGCTAATTTTTGTATTTTTAGTAGAGACGGGGTTTCACCATGTTGGCTAGGCTGGTCTCGAACACCTGACCTCATGATCCACTGGCCTCAGCCTCCCAAAGTGCTGGGATTACAGGCGTGAGCCACCACGCCCTGCCCATTTTTTTTCTTCTTAACAAGGACCGCTTGATATGGTTTGGCTGTGTCCTCAACCAAATCTTATCTTGAACTGTAGTTCCCACAATCCCCACATGTCATAGGAGGGATGTGGTGGGAGGCAATTGAATTAAGGGGGCAGTTCCCCCATGCTATCCTCATGATAGTGAGTAAGTTCTCATGAGATCTGATGGTTTTATAAGGGGCTTCCCCCTTTGCTCCATTCTCATGCTTCTCCTTCCTGCCACCATGTGCAGAAGGACATGTTTGCTTCCCCTTCCACCATGATTATAAGTTTCCTGAAGCCTCCCCAGCCCTGCAGAGCTGTAAGTCAATTTAACCTCTTTCCTTTATAAATTACCTAATCTTGGGTATTTCTTCATAACATTGTGAGAATGAACTAATACATTGCCCTCAGGAGAAATTATTTTACCAGAGCCTAACCTGCTGGGGTTTTATCAGAGAATAACCCACGTGGGGGAAAGGGAATACTTAACTCCAGTAGCTTCTAGTCATCCTGTTCCACCGAACAGGGAGGGAAAATAACTAAAAAGCACTGGTGAAGTTCAAAGTTCAGGAGCACAGGCTCACCAAAAAATGACCTAATTATAGAATTATAAAATGCTTCCCCTCCCCGCACCTTACCACCACATTACTAAAGACCTATTTACCACAGTTTCTTTGACCCAATACACCTTTTAACAGAAAATTACAAGGCATACTAAAAGGCAAAAAACAGAGTTTGAAGAGACTGAAAACGCATCAGAACAAGATATGGCAGGAGTGTTGGAATTATCAAATCAGGATTTTTTAAAAACTATGATTAATGTGCTAAGGGCCTTAATTGAAAAAGTAGACAACATGCAAGAACAGATGGACAATATAATCAGGAAGATGGAAATTCTAAGAAAGAATAAAAAAGAAATGATAAAGATGAAAAGATACTGTAACAGAAATAAAGAATTCCTTTAACCAGTACATCAGTGGACTGTACATGTGGAGGAAAGAATCTCTGAGCCCAAGGATATGACAACAGAAACTTCCAAAACTAAAAAGCAAGGAAAACAATGACTTGGAAAAAAGCAGACAGACAAACCAGAACAGAATATCCAAGAATTGTGGAACAACTGTTAGAAAAGGCATAAATGCATTAATGGATATACAGGAAGGAAGGAAGGAAGGAAGGGGGGGGGAGGGAGGGAGGGAGGGAACATTTTCTTTTTTTTTTTGAGACGGAGTCTCGCTGTCGCCCAGGCTAGAGTGCAGTGGCGCCATCTCGGCTCACTGCAAGCTCCGCCTTCCGGGTTCACACCATTCTCCTGCCTCAGCCTCCTGCGTAGCTGGGAATACAGGCACCCGCCACCACGCCCGGCTAATTTTTTGTATTTTTAGTAGAGACGGGGTTTCACCATGTTAGCCAGGATGATCTCAATCTCCTGACCTCGTGATCTGCCCGCCTCGGCCTCCCAAAGTGCTGGAATTACAGGCGTGAGCCACCTCACCCGGCCGGGAACATTTGAAGCAGTAGTGGCTGAAGGTTTCTCCAAATTAATGTGAGATGTCAAACCACAGATCCAGGAAGTTCAAAGAACAACAAGCAGGATAAGTGCCAAAAAAGAAAAAGTCTAGGCATATTATATTCAAATGTCAGAAAATCAAAGATAAATTAAAAAATCTTGAACAAATCAGAGGGGAATAAGCACTTTACCCACAGAGACTCAAAGATAAGAGTTACATCTGACTTATCCTCAGAAACCATGCAAGCAAGAAGAGAGTGGGGTGAAATATTAAAGTGATGAGAGACAGAAAAAACAAAACTTCATCAACCTAGAAGTCTACACTCTGCAAAATTGTCCTTCAAATGTGAAGAAGAAATAAAGACTTTCTCAGGCAAATAACAATTTGACGGAATTTGTTTCCAATACATTTGCCTTGCAAGAAGTGTTAAAAAGAAGCTATTTAGTGAGAAGGAAAATAAGTTAGAAACTCAGATCTACATGAAGAAGGGAAAAGGATTGGAGAAGAAATAAGTGATGATAAAATAAAAACATTTATTTTTCTTATTCTTAATTGATGTAACAAATAGTTTGTTCAAAGTAATTATAGCAACAGTGTATTCAATTATGTATGCATATGTATAATGCTCATGTAGGCTAAGTACAAGTGAAATGTGTAAGAGCAATAATACAAGGGATAGGAGGGAGGAATGAGGAATATTTTGTGATTATATGGTATGGCACTATCCATGAAAGTGGTATAGTGTTATTTGAAAATTGAGTTGGATTGCAATGGAAAATGGAGTTGTATATTGCAAACTCTAGTGTAGCCACTTTTAAAAAGTAGAAATGTCTTTGGTAAACAAGAATTCAGTAAAAAAAAAAAGCATAATTTATATTCTAAGAAAGGAGAGAAAATGGAATCATAAAATACACAATTACAACCACAAAAGGCAGAAAAAGTGTGGAAGACAAAAGTAGGAACAAGAAACAAGTGCAACAAATGGAAAAGCAACAAATATGGTAGACATTAATACAACTATAGCATAAGTATTTTAAATGTCAATGGTGTAAACATACGAAATATACCAATTTGGAGACAGAGATTGTCAGAGTAGATTTTAAAAAGCAAGACCCAAGTGTATGTTGTCTACAAGAAAACCACTTTAAGTATAAAAACATATATAGATTAAAAGTAAAGGGATGAAGAAAGATATTATACAACACAAATGAAGCAGAAGTAGCTATATGAATTTCAGACAGAGCTGACTTCAGAACAAGGAAAGTTATCAGGATAAAGAGAGGTATTACATAATGACAAAATAATCGATTCTCCAAAAAGACATAATAATCTTAAGAAAGCATCAAAATACATGAGGCAGAAACTAATAGAAATGCAAGGAGAAACAGATGAATCCACTTTCATAGTTGGAGACTTCAACACCCCCGTATCAGAAATGAACAGTTTCAGCAGGTAGAAAATCAGTAAGGATATAGGGGAGTTCAACAGCACCATCAATTAACTGAATATAATTAATATCTATAAACTACTTCATATAACAACAGAAGTTTACACATTCTTTTCAAACTCAAATGGAATATTCACCAAGATAGACCGCATTCTGGTCCATAAAACACACCTTAACAAATTTAAAATAATAGAAATCATACAAAGTCTGCTCTCAGACAACAGTGAAATTAAACTAGAAATTAATAACAGTAAAGATAGCTCAGCCAGGCACAGTGGCTCATGTCTATAATCTTAGCACTTTGGGAGGCCAAAGTTTGTGGATTGCTTGAGCCCAGGAGTTTGAGACCAGCCTGGGCAAAATGGAGAAACCCCATCTCTATGAAATATAAAAAACTTTAGCCAGGGGCTCACACTTGTGGTCCCAGCTACTCAGGGGGCTGAGGCAGGAGGATTGCTTGAGCCTGGGAGGCAGAGGCTGCAGTGAGCCAAGATTGTGCCACTGCATCCCAGCCTGGGTGACAGAGTGAAATCCTGTCTCAATAAAAAGAAAAAGAAAAAAAAAGATAGCTCAAAAATCCCAAAACACTTGGAGATTAAGTAACACATGGTTCAAAGAATAAACCTCAACTAAAATTTTTTAAAAAAATTTTTTTTTTTTTTTTTGAGATGGAGTTTTGCTCTGTGGCCCAGGCTGGAGTGCAAAGGTATGATTTCAGCTCACTGCAACCTCTGCCTCCTGGGTTCAAAAGATTCTCCTGCCTCAGCCACCTGAGTAGCTGGGATTACAGGCGCATGCCACAACACCTAGCTAATTTTTGTATTTTTAGTAGAGACAGCGTTTCACCATGTTGGCCAGGCTGGTCCCAAACTCCTGGCCTCTGGTGATCTACCTGCCTCGGCTTCCCAAAGTGCTGGGATTACAGGTATGAGCCATCACACACAACCTGAAATTTTAAAGTATTTTGAACAAAATGAAAATGAAAATACAACTTACAGAAAACTGTGGGATGCAGCAAAAGCAGTGCTTAGAGGAAAATTTACAACATAGAATACATATAATGGAAAAGAAGGGCTAAACTCAATAATCTAAGTTTCCATGTTAGAGAACTAGAAAAAAAAAGAGCAAATTAAATCCAAAATGAGCACACGAAGAGAAATAAAAATTAGAGCAGATGCTAATAAAATTGAAAACAGGAAATCAATAGAGAAAATCAACAAAACCAAAAGCTGTTTCTTTGAAACGATCAATAAAATCAATAAGCCTCACCTGAACACAGTGGCTTACCCCTGTAATCCCAGCACTTTGGGAGGCTGAGGAAAGTGGACCACATTAGGTCAGGAGTTCGAGACCAGCCTGGCCAACGTGGTAAAACTTCATCTCTACTAAAAATGCAAAAATTAGCGATGCATGGGGGTGGATACCTGTAGTCCCAGCTACTCAGGAGGCTGAGGCAGGAGAACCACTTGAACCTGGGAGGCAGAGGTTGCAGTGAGCTGAGATCACGCCACTGCACTCCAGTGACAGAGTGAGACTCCACCTCAAAAAAAAAAAATCGATAAGCCTCTAGAAAGGCTAAGAAATAAGGAGAGAAGACACAAATTGCTAACAAAAAAGGCAACAGAAACAGAAAGGAAACATCACTACAGATCCCATGGACACTAAAAGAATAGAGAAATATTATGAACAAGTCTATGCACACAAATGTAACCTAGATGAAATGGGCCAATTTCTTGAAAAATAAAATCTGCCAAAATTCACACAAGTAGAAATAGACATCAGAATAGGTCTATATCTATTAAAGAAATTGAATCAACAATTAATAACCTTCCAAAACACAAAGCAGATGGAAAATGTTACCAAACATTTAAGAAGGAAATTATACCAATTCTCTACAATCTTTTTCAGAAGATAGAAGTACAGTGACTGTATTCTAACTTATCCTATGAGGCCAGTATTATCCTAATATCAAAACCAAAGGCATTACAAGAAAAGATAACTACAGAAAAATATTTCTCATGAACATAAATGCAGAAATCTTCAAAAACTACTAGCAAATTGGAACCAACAACGTGTAAAAAGAATTATGCACTACCACCAAGTGGGAATTTTCCCAGGTATGCAAGGTTTGTTCAACATTTGGAAATCAATTAATGTAATCTATTACATCAACAGACTAAAGAAAAATCATGTGATCACATCAGTAGGTGCAGAAAAAGCACCTAACAAAGTCCAACACCCATTCATTATTAAGACAAAACAAAACAAAACACCTCTCAGTAAACAGAAATTGAGGGGAGCTTCATCAGTTTGATACGGAATATCTACAAAAAACCTACAACTAACATCATACTTAGTGATGAGAACTAGAAGCTCCCCCACTAAGATCAGAAACAAAACAAAGATATATTCTCTCACCACTGCTTTTTAATATTGTACTGGCAATTCTAGCTAATGCAATAAGACAAGAAAAGGAAATAAAACATATTGAGATTGGAAAGGAAGAAATAAAACTGTCATTGCAGATAACATAATTATCTAGGTAGAAAAACTGAGTGAATTAAAAAACTAAAGGAACTAACAAGTGATTGTAGCAAGGCTGCAGTATACAAGATTAATATTTAAAAGCCAACTGTTAATGAGAACACATGGACACAGGAAGGGGAACATCACACACCAGGGACTGTTGTGGGGTGGGGGGAAGGAGGGAGGGATAGCATTAGGAGATATACCTAATGTTAAATGATGAGTTAATGGGTGCAGCACACCAACATGGCACATGTATACATATGTAACAAACCTGCACGTTGTGCACATGTACCCTAAAACTTAAAGTATAATAAAAAATAAATAAATAAATAAGAATATTTTAAAAATAAATAAATAAATAAAAGCCAGCTGTTTCCCTATATATTGGCAATGAACAAGTGGAATTTAAAATAAAAAACACATTACCATTTACATTAGCACTCAAAACTACTTAGGCATAAATATAACAAAATGTGTACAAGAGCTATGTAAGAAAAACTACAAAACTCTGACAAAAGATAGTAAAGTAGAATAAAATACACGGAGAGATAGTTCATGTTCATGGATAGGAAGAGACAATATTGTCTAGATGTCAGCTCTTCTCAACTTGATTTATATATTCAACACAACTCAGTCAAAATCCCAGCAAGTTATTTTGTAGACATAAACAAAATGATTCTAAAATTTATATGGAGAGGTAAAAGACCCAGAATAGTTGGTTCATATTGAAGGAGAAGCACAAAGTCAGACTGACACTGCCCAACTTCAAGACTTACTGTAAAGCTAAGGTAATTAAGATAGTATGGTATAGGTGAAAGAGTAGAAAAATAGATCAGTGGAACAGAATAAAGAAAGCAGAAACATACCCACATAAGTATCGTAAGCTGACAGAAGAGCTAAGGCTATGAAACAAAGATAGTCTTTTCAAAAATAGTGCTGGAATAACTGGTCATCCATATACAAAAATATGATGTAGGCACAAAGCTTACCCCCTTCCCAAAAATTAACTCAAAATGGATTATAGACTCTATAAAGTATACAGTGCAAAACTTATTAAACTCCTAGAAAAAAAAATAAGAGAAAACCTAGATGACCTTGAGTATGGTGATGAATTTTTAGATTCAACCCCAAAGGCACAATCCATGAAATAGAGAATTGATAAGCTGGACTTTATTAAAATTTAAAACTTCTGGTCTCCAAAAGACAATGTCAAGAGACTAAGAAGACAAGCCATAGACTCAGATAAAATATTTGCAAAAGACACATCTGATAAAGGACTGTTATCCAGAATATACAAAGACTTAAAACTCATCAAGAAGAAAACAAACAACCCAGTTTAAAAATGGGCAAGGCTGGTCATGGTGGCTCACTTCCTGTAATTCCAGCACTTTGGGAGGCTGAGGCAGGTGGATCCCTTGAGCTCAGGAGTTTGAGACAAGCCTGGGAAAAATGGTGAAACATTGTCTCTACAAAAAAATACAAAAATTAGTCAGGCATTGTGGTGCACACTTGTAGTCCCAAGCTACTCAGGAGGCTGAGGTGGAAGGATGGCTTGAGTCTGGGAGGCAGGGGTTGCAGTAAGCCAAGATTGGGCTACTGCACCCCAGCCTGGATGACAGAGTGAGACTCTGTCTTAAAAAAAAATAAAATAAATGGCAAAAGAGTTGGACACTTTACCAAAGAAGATGTACAGATGGCAAATAAGCAAATGAAAAGAACATCATATGCCACTAGAGAACTGAAAATTAAAACAACAATGTGATACCACAACACACCTGCTAGAATGGCCAAAATCTCAAACACCGACAACGCCAGATGCTGGAGAGGATGTGGAGCAACAGGAACTTATATTCATTGTTGGAAGGAATGCAAAATGCTACAGTGACTTTGGAAGACAGTTTGGCAGTTTTCAAAAAAACTAAACATATTCTTACCATACAATCCAGCAATTATACTCTTTTGTATCTTCCCACATGAACTAAAAACTTAGGTCCACAAAAAAACCTCACACAAATGTGTATAGTAGCTTTATTTATAATTGCCAAAACTTGGAAAGCACTAAGATGTCTTTCAGTAGGTGACTGAATAAACTGTGACACATCCAGACGATGGAATGTTACTCAACACTTAAAAGGAATGTGCCAGCAAGCCATGAAAAGACATGGAGGGAACTTACATGCATTTTGCTAAGTGAAAGAAGCCAGTCTGAAAAGGCTACATACTATCTGATTCCGACTATATAACATGCTAGAAAAGGCAAAGCTATGGAGACAATAAAAGGATCAGTGGTTGACAGGGGTTAGGGGGAGGGAAAGATAAATGGCACCATGCAGAGGATTTTTAGGGCATTGAAACTATTCTGTATGATACTACAATGGTAGATACATGTCATTGTACATTTGTCAAAATTCACAGAATGCACACCACCAAAGCAAACCCTAATGTAATCTCCAGATTTTGGATGATACTGACGTGTCAACATAGTTTCATTGATTGTAACAAAAGTACCTCTGTTGTGGGGGATGTTGTGGAGGTTGCGTGTTGGGGGGGACAGGGGTGTGTAGGAACTCTGCACTTTCCACTCAGTACTGCTTTAAAAAATCAAGTTTATTAATTAATAACCAAAAAGAACGGAAGGAAGGGAGGGAGGGAGGGAGAGAGGGAAGAAGGAAGGGAGGAATAAAGGAGAGAGAGGAAAGAAGGGAGGGAGGGAGGAAGAAAGGAGAGACAGAAAGGAGGGAAGGAGAGGGAGGAAGGAGAAGGGAGGGAAGGAGGAAGGAGAAGGGAGGGAAGAAGAAAGGAAGAGAGGGAAGAAGAAGACAGGGAGTGGGGAAGCAGAAAGGAAGAGTTGTCTGACTTCATAGTCCAAGAGACAGGAGCTTGCTTCTCAGAGAGTGGTGCCACACTTTGGATGGGACTTCATGTTGAGAAAGGCCAGACCCCTGGACATGGCCCAAACACAGAAAGTTTAGACAAAGAGAAATTTGGAGTTTTAATATGGAGGGGCTTGGTACCAAGGAGTAAGGAGCCTGAGGATTTTGATGGAGAAAATTATAAAATTTTATTGTAAGACATTTTAAAAGATCTAAATAAATGAAGATAGATGTCTTGTTCATGGATTAAAAGACTCAATATTTTAAAGATGTCAATTCCCCTCCCTTCATCTATTTATTCAATGTGATCTCAATTAAAATTCCAACAGATTTTTAAATATGAAACTTGACAAGCTAATTCTAAAATTTCTACAGAAATGCAAAGGGCTAAGAATGGCCAATGTAATCTTGAAGAACAAAGTGAGAGAGCTTGCTGTATCAGGTATCAAGACTAATTATAAAACTCTGAGAGTGAAGCCAGTGTTACTACACTGGTTCAGAGATAGACACACAGTTCAACAGCCAGGACAGCCCAGGAGCAGATCAACACATGGAGACATTTGATGCATGATGGAGATGCTACTGCAGACCAGTGGGGAAAAGATGAACTTTCCAATAAATTGTGTGGGACAATCAGACCCCTACCTCAAACCATATGCAAAAAGGAGTAACTATAAAGGAACTTAAAAATTGCTTACTTTATTTTATTTTATTTTATTTTATTTTATTTTATTTTATTTTTGAGATGGCATCTTGCTCTGTTGCCCAGGCTGGAGTGCAGCAGCATGATCTCGGCTCACTGCAAACTCTGCCTCCTGGGTTCAAGTGATTCTTCTGCCTCAGCCTCCCAAATAGATGGGATTACAGGTGTGTGCTACCATGCCTGGCTAATTTTTGCATTTTTAGTAGAGCCAGGGTTTCACCATGTTGACCAAGCTGGTCTCGAACTCCTGACCTCAGGCAATCCACCTGCCTGGGCCTCCCAAAGTGCTGGGATTATAGGCATGAGCCACCACAGCTGGCCAAAATTGCTTTCTTTAAAATTAAGTACTGAACTGTTCATTAAAACATCCTACACTTTGGCTGGGACCAGTGGCTCAACACCTGTAATCCCAGTGCTTTGGGAGGCCAAGGCAGGCAGAGCACTTGAAGCCAGGAGTTTGAGACCTGCCTGGCCAACATGGCAAAAACTTGTCTCTACTAAAAATACAAAAATTACCTGGGCGTGGTGGTGGGTGCCTGTAATCCCAGCTACTCAGGAGGCTGAGGCATGAGAATCACTTGAACTCAGGAGGCGGAGGTTGTAGTGAGCCGAGATCACGCCACTGCACTCCAGCCTGGGCGACAGAGCGAGACTCCATCTCAAACAAACAAACAAACAAACAAATAAATAAATTTTTACAAATCGATAAGAAAAAGACAAATGATGTAAGAAAAAATGGGTAAATGGCTCCAACATGCACTTAACAGAAGAGAAAATGCAAATAATGAATAAACATGTGAAAAGATGCTCAACCTCTTTAATAATCATAAAAATTCAAATTGCAATCACATTGATATATCATTATCTAACCACCAGGCGGGAAGAAAATTGAAAATACTTGTCAACATTTGTCTCTCCTCCAGCGTCCCCCACCCAGGCCATGCCGTTCCCCTGCAGAAGTATAAACTGGTACAACCACTTTGGAAAACAATTTGGTGTGCCTTAGTAAGGCTGAAGAGGGGTGCCTACTCAAGGCCAGCAATTCCACTCTAGAGAAACGCTTGCATGTGTGTGTGTGAGGGGGAGCAGGGCAGCACTATTCCTGGGGGGGCGCTAGTGACTTTCCTGGGCCTCTACTGCCCCCAGGCCATGTCCAAGTCCCCTTCCCCAAGACTCCTCCAAACCCCCGCCTCCCCACACACCTTGGGACAACACAACCCCACTGGCCTATTTTGCAAACTGTCTTTCTGGGCCTGGCCTATTTAGAGACAGCATGGACCCCAGATCTAGACCCAAAGGCAAGCTACTTACTGACTCTGAGACCTTGTGTGTGAATCTTTACCCTCTCAGGCCTCTGCTGCCTCCACTGTAAAATGGGTTCATGACAGCACATGTCTCATAGGGAGTTTGGAAGGCAGCAGTAAGTTGGGATCAGCAGGGGCTGCACAGGGTGTGAGCTGTCGGTGCAAAGGGTACTCCACAGATGGAAGTTCCTCCCTGTCCTCAGGACACACCCCTCTCTCCTGACTCCATTTCTTCCAACTGTTTTGGCTCACCTCAGTCTTGACCTCCCAGGCTCAGGTGATCCTCTCACTTCAGCCTCCTGAGTAGCTGGGACTACAGGCGTGCACCACCATGTCTGGTTAATTTTTGTATTTTTTGTAAACATGGGGTTTTATCATTTGCTCAGGCTTGTCGCAAACTCTTGGGCTCAAAACATCCTCCCACCTCGCCCTCTCAAAATGCTGGGATTACAGATGTGAGGCACCGTGCCCAGCTCTGGCTGTGCCTTTCTCCTGGTCTAATTCAACTCATGTTGGCAGAAGCTCTTCTTTACCTCGAGCCTGTAAAGATCTCTCTCTTCCCTACGCTTCCAGTCTATTCACTCAGCAACAAGTATTTCCCAAGAGCTCACCAGAAAGAAGGCATTGTTTAAGATGTTTCAAGGGACTGTGGGGAACTCAAGAGCCCCCAATGTCCTGGGGGAGAGGTGGCTCCAGCAGCTGTGTGGGAGAACGGCAAGGAGATCCTGCTGTCACCTGCTCATCCTCAGTAACCAGCATGGCTTGGCACATAGTAGGTGCTCAATAAATAATGCTTGAACATTGAACCAAAAAACTGAGATGCATTCAGATTGCACACTCTCAAGAAGCTAGGGTGATGCATGTGTGTTTCTGTGGAGCACTCAGGAGCACACACACATGTGCATGTGAGCATTGATGCACCCAACCCACCTGCTCACATAGACAGCCCCGATGCAGAGGCCCACTCCAGCCGGCACCTCACGCGCATGAACGCTGCCTCCTGCACAAAGCTCATTTATTTTGATTTATGAATATTACAAAAATAAACCTGAGCATCTTCTTGGGGATTCTGTGATTCTGACACCATTCCCTACGATATTGCTTTTCGCTCCTGGTTACCTGAAATTAGCAGAGTAATTCGGAATCTGCATCTTTATTTAAAAGAAAAAACTGTAGATGCAGAATTATAAAAATTTAATATGCTCCCGGAAAATGAAAAATGAGAGGTTGTGATCTCGTCTAACACTTTCAAATGTGTTTATTAATTCATGTTTTAAATCATAAGTTTCATTCGGTGAGAGCCATGCACAGCAATAAGCCCGTTTTAAAATATTAATGAATAAACAATATTTCTCTATTGAAATATAACATGCTTCTTTGAACAATGGACCACCAGTAATAAATCAAAACCAGGAGAAAATTGCATTTCATATTTAATACAAGTTGAACTCTGCCTTTTTACAAATGATATCTTTTTTGTTTAATTGGCGTCAGTTCAGATCTAGCAGATTGCTAATAAAATTCTGGATTTCCATATTTAATGATGCGTATACTTTCTGCTGAAATTTTACCAGGAAAAAAGAATCAGTCTTTTATTATCTCTTGAGATGGTGGTGAGAGGTGAGGCCTCGGCCTCAGGCCAGACTTGAGGGTTGGGGGTGGCAGGCTGGAGTAGGTGGGCTGAAAAGGCCGCACCACCCCCAGGACCCTCACTCGGCCACTGACATGCCCTGGTAACCCTGTGTCTGACCAGAAGTAATCATTCCAGCCAGAGGGGCTGGAGAAGGGCATCCCCTTCTGACCCGGGGCACAGTGTAACAATAACAACAAGAAAACGCACCCCATCCCCGGCCAGGCGTCATTGAGTGCAGCAACTCACTCAATCTTTACAACAGCCCTACGAGTTAGGTGAAAACAAAGTCCTCATTTTACAGATGAGAAAACTGAGGCTGCAGAGAGAAGAAATCCCATGGCCAAGATCACACAGCAGGTGAGTGGCAGGACTCGGCCTGACTCTGTGCTCGGGTTCTTCATGCTTTGGAGGAAGATGCATCTACCAGGGTGTCAGAAGACCTGGGTTTTATCCACAGTGGGTGACGTGGGACTTGCAAGAGCCACGTGGCATCTGCGCAAGCTGGAATCCGAGTGCAAATCACCCCCACAGGGCAGGCTGTAGATAGAGAATAAGAGCAGCCAGCCTCGAAGGGCTTTATCTGGACCAACTTGCATGATCTACCCTGTGATGCCAGGAGGCAGGTGCTTGACAGAGGAGGAGACTGAGGCACAGGGAGGTTACGTGACTTGCCCAAGGACACACAGCTGATAGGAGGCAGGGCCTGGATTCAACCCTGGGTAGCTTCACTCAAGAGCCCGTATTCGTCAGCGTTAAGCCACGGTACTTCCTAGCTGTGAGGTCACACTGCCCCGGGGCATCCATTCTTTGTCTCTGTGAAGGGGCTGTACCCACTTGGCAGTGAGGTGTGGCTCCTGGCAGTACATTTGGTGGCGTCCAGACGGAAGCAGGCCACCTGCACATGGCTGAGTCTGCCACAGCCAAGTCATCAGGCTGGGAGTGGTTGTGCTGGTTGTCCATGGGCTGGGTTGCTGGGCTCAGCAGGGACCAGTTGCAGACCTACTGTTGGCCAGAAGCATCTGTGGACACAGCAGCCTTCCTGAGGGTGTCTCTGGGATCTTCAGCTGCTGGGGAGAGGCGCCAGTGGCTCTGATGGGGTGTTGGGAGGAGACTGGCATTCTTCCCCTTCTCCGCTCTGCCCTGCCTAAGGCTCATAGTGAACCTGCAGACCCAGCATGATGAGAAAGAGACACTGATAAGATAGCAAGGCACAAAGGAATAAGAATGTGAGTTGGCCGCGTGCGGTGGCTCACGCCTGTAATCCCAGCACTTTGGGAGGCCAAGGCAGGCTGATCACCTGAGGTCAGGAGTTCAAGACCAGCCTGACCAACATGGTGAAACCCTGCCTCTACTAAAAAAAAAAAAAAAAAAAAAAAAATTAGCCCGATGTGGTGGCACATGCCTGTAATCCCATCTACTCAGGAGGCTGAGGCAGGAGAATCGCTAGAACCCAAGAGGTGGAGGAGGTTGCAGTGAGCTGAGATCATGCCATTGTACTCCAGCCTAGGAAACAAGAGCAAAACTCCATCTCAAAAAAAAAAAAAAAAAAAAAAAAAGTGTGAGTTTAGGCTTCAGACTGACATTCTGGCTCTTTGTGTATTTGGCCAAGTGGCTTCAGTCCCCGTATCTGTGAAACAGAGATGATAATTGCACCTTCCATGGGAGGCCGCTGTGAGCATTTCAAGAGGGAGTCTGGGACCAGCTAAAGAGCAAGCATCTCCTGCCTCCTGCCTCTGTAGCTTCTCTGGTGTACCCTTCCCCGTGCCCCCTGCTCCCTCCCCACCAGCTCCTCCCTTTCCCAACTCTGTAGGGCCTCTGCTGGGATGTCCAGTAGGGATAAAAAGTGCTGCACGAGGGGAATGGCAGGGTGGGGCTCTGCCAGAGGGCACAGTGATCTGGGCTTGGCCTTGAAGGATAGGCAGTCACCAGGGGAGAGGGTGCAGAAGGACGTTCCAAGAACAGGGAATGAGGGGACAGGCTCCTTCCTTAAGTCTCTTGCCCAAGATTACACAGCTGGTAGGAGGCAAAGCTAGGATTCAAATCCACATCTGGGCCAGGCGCGGTGGCTCACGCCTATAATCTCAGCACTTCGGGAGGGAGGCCAAGGGAGGTGGATTGCCTGAGGTCAGGAGTTCGAGACCAGCCTGGCCAACATGGTGAAACCCTGTCTCTACTAAAAATACAAAAAATTAGCCAGGTGTGGTGGCAGGAGCCTGTAGTCCCAGCTACTCAGGAGGCTGAGGGAGGAGAATCACTTGAACCTGGGAGGTGGAGGTTGCAATGAGTTGAGATTGCACCACTGCACTCCAGCCTAGACAAGAGCGAGACTCTGTCTCAAAAAAAAATAAAAATAAAAAATAAAAATAAAAAAAACACATCTTTTGGGCTCCAGAACCTGGGGGTGAGATCTGTTCAAACCCAGAGCTGCTTGTCTGGCCAGGAGAGCTAAGGAGACTGGGGCCAGAGCTGAGCAGGGCAGAGCCTGGGACTTGGGAAGACACCCATGGGGACACGGATACACACTGAGGCCCAGGCAGAATTCTACCCATGATAAAGTACACGTGGAGAACGTGCGCAGGCCTGCACTCAGAACTTCAGCTGGTAGGAGGCAGAGCCAGGTTTCAAATCCATGCTGCTGGGCTCCAGAACCTTCACTGTGACAGCTGCCATCCCAGGGAGGTGCTCTGTTTGCCCCCATTAGTGCCAGGCCCAGCCCAGCACAGCTGGAGAAAAGAGGGTCTTCCTGTTTCTCACCTCCAACCCCATGATCCGTGGACACAGATAGCACCACACACACACACGCAGTCTGTGACACATGCCCCCCCCACACACACAGACACACACACACACACCCCCCACCGGACACCCATACTCCGGTGGCCCAGGCAACTGAGGCATGGGCAGGAAAGCCACAAGCAGGGACGAATTCCCTGGTCACCTCCCCCCAGACGGGACCTCATACTGGAGGCCTGATGGCCCAAGTTCACCAGAGCCTGTCTGATACTAGTGGCTGCTGAATGTGGCACATGGGGACTTCACAGGGCAAACCCCAGCTCTGGACAGGTGGTGTTGCTTCTTTGAGCCCCAGATTCCCATGGGAAAATGAGATAATAGCACCCCTTGTGGGACTCCACAGGCATTAAATGAGATACTATGTGGGAGGTGCTTGGTTGGGGGCTGGCCCACAGGGGAGGACCCTTTCTCCTGACACCAGCAGGCATTTCACCCCACCTGGGAGACTCAGCCTAACGTTACTTCTTCACTTCTCTGGAATGCTGCCCCCTCCCACCCCTACTTCTGGCCAGGGAATGGCACATGGACATTGTTTGGTTTGGGGGCTACAGAACAGCCCTAGCTTGGTTTGCAAGGCCACCTGGTCCAATAGATTTAAGAGACTCCCACACCACTTGTGCACCCCAATCAGAAGCCTGATACCCATCCCCACATGGACAGCTGCACAGGCCCTTGGGCTCCATATGCTTGTGAACACACATGTACTCTCAAGTAAGGACACGGGTTCTTGTGCATAGAGCGGTATGTGGATAGGCCCCTTCGCCCCTGACTGGGTATTTCTGGCAGTTTCCTGTTATTCTCTTTGATCTTGTAATGGGTTTTGGGACCCCCACTTCTCCAGTCCCAGGGCTCAGAAGCCCACCAGGCTTTCCGATGCTCTCACTAAGTGTTGGCTTCTTGAGCAAGAAGGGCTAGGTCAGGGGGTGGGGTCTGGTTTTACTCATCTCTGAGTCTAGCCTCTAACCCACTGCTTGACGCAGAAAAGGTACCTGGTGAAAATCTATTAAAATCAATGACTGATTTCGCCCAATTTGGAGTGAGACATGCCCGCACAGTCTCAATGTCTGGAGAGCTTTACAAACCCCAGGGGACACCAGAGGCTGGGCCAGAGGGCCTGTGTGATGATGGCCCAGTTTCCTCACCTATGAAGTGAGGATGCTTCTACCCTCCCAGAGGGGTGGTGAGGAGTGAAGAGAGAAAACGTGCACATGCTTCCTAACACAGCACATAGGAAGAGCATTGCTATTTTCATTTCGGCCTCCCTAGGATAACGGAGACACCCATAATTCCCTCAGGGGTTGCTAGTCAACGTGTGAATCTCCTATAAGCACTGGTGTGTGCTTCTCTCCACACGCTGGTCCAAGGTGAGACTCAAGGCGGTTCTGAGGAAGTGTCTGCTTCGGAATGTTAAAGATAAATTTGGGTGTGCGTATGTACTATGTTCCCACAGTACATTTTTGCAAAACCACATAGCATATATTGTTTTATTTACAAAGATGAGAAAGGCTGACCCACAAGCTAATTGAATCAGGCAAATAACTATTTAGCCATGGGAGCAATTCCTACAGGCAGGCTGAGCACCAAGTGAGGGAGGACGGCTTTGGAGGGCAATCTATTTTCTAAAGTTTACCCTCACAGTGTAACTGCCTGGAGATTAATGGGAATGGTGGCCCTAGGCCTTGTTTTGCCTGGCTTTACCAACTGAAAGAGTCAAACAGTTATATCTATCATAGACAATTTGCTGCAACTAATTAACATTAATCTGATTTCCTGTGAGTCAGTTTCCTTGAGATATAGTAAACAGGCCAATTACCTGCCATTGACCTCTTTTATTATAAAGATTTAGATATTAGCGACAGATGTATATGTAAACATATGGAATTTCTAACAATTTGAAGAAAACAAATGTTAAATCCAGTTAAAAGATTTTTAATTGGTCTTAGAAGATTACAAATTTAGAGTTTAAAAAGGTATGTTGAATATTGCAGGGATTCTGTTTTTTCAGTGGCATCTGAGGTCCATTCTTTCCAAACTTTTGTTAGTCTTTAACTGTAAAGAAGTTAAAGGTGAAGAAGCTAATGTGTGCCAGACGCAGTGGCTCACACCGGTAATCCCAACACTTTGGGAAGCCAAGGCAGGATTGCTCGAGCCCAGAAGTTCAAGACCAGCCTGGACAACACAATCAGAACCCATCTCTAAAAAAGAAAAATAAGTGAACTTAAAAAAAATCTTTTCAATCGGGTCCAGTGGCTCACACCTGTAATCCCAGAGCTCCAGGAGGCCAAGGTCGGAGGATTGCCTGAGGCCAGGAGTTTGAGACCAGCCTAGGCAACATAGCAAGCCACATCTCTACAAAAAAGAAAAATTAGCCAGGCATGGCGGTGTACACCTGTAGTCCTAGCCACTCAGGAAGCTGAGGCAGGAAGATCGCTTGAGCCCAGGAGTTTTACGCTGCAGTGAGTGAGACTCTATCTCAAAAAAAAATCCATCTAACCAGTGCCAAAGGCATCACTACTAGGTCAGGAGAGTGTGAGCTGAGGGCAGAGAGACCTGGGTTCAAGGTGTGACCCCTTGCTGTCCTAGGTCTGTGACCTTTTGGCATTCACTTAAGTTTTCTGAGCTTCAGTTTCCTAATCTATGAAAATGGGGAGTTTTCCTTGCGGTGTTACTGACCACATCAGGATCAAGTGAGGACTCCTAACGATGGTTCAGTAGGTGGCACAGCGCCTGCACACTCAACAGCAGCTGTTCCTTCCCTCCCAGCCTCACCGTCATCTCAGAGTGGTCTCCGACAGGAGGCAGTTACACTCCTAGGCCTGGTGCTGGATGCACTTTCTCCTCTGCCTGCACTTGGCTGGCTCAAATAGTGAAGTAAGAAACTGCATCAACATTAAATCATGAAAGCAAAAAGTTTATTCATGTTTGAAACTACATATAACTACCACGAGGAAGACTTTTTCAATCCAGGGTGTAATCCAGTTAGAAAGGAACACGAAACGTTTTTAATACATTAGAATCACCGCCACAAATTATTTTCATGACTCAATCAGTTTCAGAATCGCATACAATACAAAAAGAGAGAAAGGAGAGGGGGCCCCATTACACAGGGTGAAATATACAGTACTGAATACTGAAATCTGAATGCATCACAATTAGTCGCTGCTTTTTTTTTTTTTGCATGGATTAGTAATAAGATGAAGAACATTCAAAATGTTTCTCAGTATTTACAACAGTTTTACTGATCCTGTGTTGAATTAAGACCCAATGTTTCCACTCTCGGTTTTTTAAAAGTTGCAAATGCAACCCTGATTTTTCTTTTAAAAGATTACAATGTACATTACATTTTATGAAGGGAAACAAAGAGTTAATTACAAGATGCAAAAAGATAAGAAAGACAAACTACAGCGTGAGTATTGTTCAGAGGTAGTAAGTGAGCACTCTAAGCTACAGAACATGTTGAAATTCTATTGGTTTGTATGAGTTCGCATGAGGTAATAAAGCTGTGTTTTGATTGGTGGGATGTATAAATACTCTTTTGCTACACTATATACAACACTCCAGAGAGCAGGGCCTTTTGCAGATGCCCAGAGGACGTAGCAAACCTTGACAAGTCTGTGCAGCACCCAGTGCACACCGTAAAACCCCAGACGGATTGATCTCGTTTTCACCACTATCAGCAGCAAGTATCTTCATCTCTCAGAACAATCTGGATCCATAATTTTATTACCGAGCAGACTCTGGGCACTGGTGCTTTCAGAGAGAGAAACGATGCTACCAGTCTCTGATCTAATTATAACATAAGAGATCTGAACACAAACGTGACGAGGAAGATTCTTAAACACAACCATCATTAACAGGGATAGCCAAACAGCTCTTTATTCCAACTCCATTAGTGATATGAAAGAAAGACAATCCAAGTCAGTAATGGAAATATGCAAGAAGTTCAATTTAGGTGAGGTGAATTTTTGCATCTGCTTTAACGGTTGAGGTTTAGTGTATATTGTACTTTTTACCCTTAAGGCCAAGTAATTGGCAACTGTGAAACCATTAATGTAAAATATTGATAATAAATTATGATAAAATAGCTACATGACTGTCAACAATGTTAAATCTTGGCCTAATTGGATAAAGTGCTTTTTTTTTTTTTTTAACATTGCGTGTTTTTAAGTATAAATACAAATGATTATGATTCCTTAAAAAACAGATTTACCAAGTTCTCGAATAAGACAAGGTTTTACAGTAAAGCTGTAGATGGTGGGCTACAAAAACGCTTTCCTTTTCCTCCTATTGCTCTGAATGCACTTATCAAGGCATGTCAGCTCAGGGAAAAGTGTGGCCAGAGATTAGTTAGAGGTATCCGAGTGCACACTTCCTGGGCCTTCTGTAGGAGAAGTCACAGAAGATGGAGTTGTTGCGTCCTGCCAGCCTCCATTAGCCTGAAAGGAGAAACACAGTTCAACGGGTGCACGTCTACATATTAATTCTACTCCCCAATTTAAAACACCCGGATGACAACATGAGAGCAGAGATGCATTAGCAAAATGTATTTTCTAAACCCACTGTGGCAGGAGTTGGCAGCATGTGTTAAAGTGGGATTAAATGCATGTAAAACAAATCCATCCCATCAAGTAAAGACTTGGCAATAAATCAACATGCCGAAGAAGGGCTTCAGCGAGGCCCATGCTGGCATCAAGCTCGGCCTTTGATCTGCTGGTAAAACTAAAGTGACTCAAAAAGAAATCTCTTAAGAAGGGAGCAGTGGGGAAGTTCAATGCAATGCCTCAGCGAAACCCAGGGCTCCATGAAGTCTAAACTTCACCCTGGCTTAATCATCATTTCCATAGAGAAGCAGTTGCCCACCCTTTTTCCACACACGCCTGACAGCCAGCTACTGTAACCCTTGGAAAGTGAAGGCCAGAATTTCCCTCCAAATAGGATCTTCCAGAATGAAAATGCATGAGCCGCAGAGCAGCACACACTGTTCAAATCTGTATTCCAATTATCTGTGGCTGAGGCTCCTATTTGGGATGTTGCTCTCACCTTCCACATGCTGCTGGCCCTTCCTGCCTCAGACCTGCAGCAGCAACAACTGTACTCAGAAACAAATTCGCCTTATGTCTCGGCCTACAGTGGCAATTGCTGAAATCAATGTCTGATCAGATTTCTGCTGTGGCAGACAGCTTGTCGCTACATATTTTTATGTCAGTCAAGAAGAGGGAGGTGCCAGCCTCGTGAGTTGGGGAACACTGAGTGGAAGTGACGGGGCTGGCCTTTCTGGAGAGGAGGTGAGGGTGAGCTGGCTCCCCATGCCTGCAGCACCAACCACCCTCTGCCTCCATGCTGCCCCCAGAACCGAACCCCCTACACCAATGTCAGGGTGGGTCATAAGGTGCCTCCTGCCTCCCTCACATCTATTTGCAACTTCCTCTGCAAGTCCATCCAAAATGCCCTCTTTCAGGCCTGGGCTGCCAGGCTGCTGAGAACTCTGTCTAGATTCCCTACCCAGCCTGGATACAGCTCCTAGATGAGCATGTGGCAGCCATTGTTTCTTCTTCCGTGATCACAGTTCCTGGAGAACTCCCTGTCTTCTAATTCACTGCAGAGTTGGCATGCAAAGCACCTTTTCTACCTCTATGACCTAACAACCCCACAGAGATGACCAGACCCTAAGGGAAGAGGATTTTCCAGGCTTGAGACATATCAAATTCAGGTTAGGAAAAACAAAAGGAAACAGTATTTAAAATAAAAAAAAAAAAGCTATGGTGCTATTGTTTTAAAGCCTCTGTTTTGCCAGGTTGGCTAATGACATGCCCATGTGAGTTCGGTGGACTCTCAGAAATCCTCTTCTCTAAAAGGTAAGCTGTTTCCCCCCTCAGGTATGAAAATCTACTTAGGAAAAGAAAAACTCTCACACAGATACAAGTCTAAAAATATTCCATCTGAAGTAAACATCATTCCTCTTTTATCCAAATTTATAAACAACAAATGTACAATATTTTTACCCAGCGTGGCAGCTGGAGGAGAGGTTGTCAGCAAGCATTCTTTTTTTTCAAAATAAATTAATCCTTACTCTGGTGGTTTGAGATTATGCACTGTATTATACAACAGCGCCTTATCAAGCCTCATCAGTGAAGATGGAATTCATGTCTGTAAAATGCTGCAGGCAATCACAGTTTCATATTTTATCATGTTGATAAGGATATCGCACATTCTCTGAAGCATTTCAAAACACTTAAATGAAAAAGGAGAAATGCAACTAAAAGGCTTTTTATATGGTTTGTTGTGGGTTATTATGAGTTATTTATAAGCCCAAAAAGAAAGATTTGACATTTCAAATGTAAAAGATTTGAGTATTTAATGGTCCTTTTTTCCCTTTACAATTGAACATCCTCAATCACTTTTTAAATCATTAATATTTACTCTCATAGCAAGCCAAGGCCCTAAAAAGGGAGAATTTTGCCCATTTTCTTCCTGAGTCTACTACCGTGAGCTGGGCAGTTAATTTCCTTCCTAAGTCTAGAACCCCAGACTCCATCCACCACACCCCACAGCACCACCACGATGACCTGCTACCCTGCCCCCTTCCCCCTTTTCCAGAGCTGTGTGTTTTGCCATTTTCCATCCATGTCAGTGGAGGGAAAGGTAAAGTTGTAGTGAAGTAGTTACAAAAGTTAAAATTATTTCCTCCATAATGAAAATTGTCAAATATGTTGTGCATCCACATTGACAATACAGCAAGATGCTTTTAATAACACAATTATTTGTTTAGCTTGGTTTGTTGGTCTGCCTGGGATTCTCCAAACTTACCACCTTCACCTGAGTTCTGTTTGGGAATTTTTCCTGCTGCCTGGTTCTAAGATAATGACCTGTTTTCTACCGTCTCCCTGGAACACAGCACTGATGGTAGGAAATGGTGTCTTAATGGGCTGATGCTTAAGTCCCTGCTGATGACAGGACACCAGCCACTTCTGGGCATCTATGAGGACTTCTAAGGGTATCTAGGCGGCATCAAGCATTTAGGTTCTTAAATAAAAGTGCAGCAAAGATGCTGCCTTCCCTACCTGCCAAGAAGATGAGAAGCCAGGTCAAATGGCTATTAATTTCTTTATTAGTCACTGTTTACCTGACACTGTTCTCCTACAGCTGGCTCCCCAGAGTACTCACATTTAAATTATGTGGACTGTACAGTGAATTTCCTCCAAGGCCATCACTGTAGCCTCCCGTCTGATTGATAACATGACGGAGGGTATCCACCTAGAAGTGAGACAAAACAGAATTCATCATCCCAAATCTATTAAAATGTCATCACTTACAAAAGGAAATAATTTGAATTATGTGTGCCACAAGGGTTTAACATCTTCAATGAAAGACAAATTTATCAATCAAATGTGACTGGCAGAATTTCAACCATTCTTTGCATATTTAAACTCACAAATCTTTGTTTTTCATGCCAGCCAAACAATAACATCTTCATGGCAATGCAACTTTCCATCTACAGCAACCAAATGGATGTGGCTGTGGGTGAAAACCTACTTAGAATTGTGTATATGGAATTATCTCAACTCTCTCTCTCTCTCACTTTCTCTATGTCTCATACACACACATCCAGATGTATAAAAACTATATGAGTAGTTCTGTTCTCAAATAAGAGGACAAAAAAAGAGTAGAAATTATAGAGTTATAATTTAAGAACTCAGGTTTTTGTACTCTGACTTAAGAAATGAAACAGCAATATGTTCTTAAACCATATACACACTGGCACACTCAATTTTTCTGTTCTATTTTGTGACAAAAGTAAGATGCACCCAACCCCTCTCCATGAGCTCAAGCCAGAGCCGAATGCATTCACAAAGTTTATCAGGTTTGAATCATCACAAGTCACTGTTCACTTGACTTCTCATTAAATTAAATGGCGGGGCAGATGGGTCCTGTTTGGAAGCACCCAGCACAGGTTCTGCATGGATGTGTAGACCACTTCCATGGGGTCAGAGGAAGGAGTTTTGAGCCCAAACCCTACCCTGCTAGAAAGGCCCCACTGGGGCATTTCTCCTACCTGTGATTGCACATTGGCTCCGACTTGGGACCCTTGGTAAGAATCCCCATTCAGACTCTGCATGTTCATGAACATGTCCCCAGAATTTGGGAGGTTAAAAGAACCAGAAGAACCTGGAAAGGAAAGAGTTAAGTAGCTGAATAACAGAGAGCTACACACATAATCCTCAAAGACCTAGAGGCAGGGAGAGGAGAAAAAGTACAGAAGGGAAAGGCTGTGCACAACATAAAGCATTTCCAGATCTAAGAGGATGGAGAGTAACTCCAGAGAGTTGGGTCCTGTGAGTCACTCCATATTCAGGAGAAGTCCCATCAATGGGGAAGCCCAAACTTAAAAAACAAAAGCAAAAACAAAGAGACAAATCAAAATAAATTAAAAAGAAAAAATAAGCCAAAACACCCAGCAGCTGGCCTGGACCCTTCCCCTTGTTTCCGCTGATCTCCAGGATTTAGTCATTACACGAGCTTGTCAACATGGCTAACTGTCATGGTGGACAGCCACCCAGAGAAGAGACTTTTCCAGGAGCTCTTTCTTAGCTATGCATATACCTCCCTCTCTTTTCACCTGTTTTTATGTGCCATTAAAAAGAACTGGGGGGTGAGGAGACAAGACAAAACAAACAAAAAACCCCCTACTTTCTGAACTTCTAAAGATATAGCTAAGAGACCTTCTCAGAAAAGCCCCTGGAATTGCTACTGAAGTCCATCTGTTTGGACTAGCTGCACGTCTTTCATTGTTATTCAAATTCCCTGAAATTTTAAAGTATTTCTAACCCCCTCACAAATGTCACATAAAATGCAGCCAAAATGTACCGGACAAGGATCCAAGAATCTTGCATGCGTGTATTAAGCACCATAACCCTCACAGCTAGCCACCTGCTAAGCATGCCGTCAGCCCCGCTTAGACAGTGCTGCGGAAAGGCAGAGAAAGGACAGCGGCGCTGGGCAGAAAGCACTGCTGCACTTCCCTCCAGCATTCCAGCTTCCTCACACACAGCAACTGCTGCATTTCCCACTTCTGCTATTTCACTCTCCACAGACCACTACTGATCCTAAAGTGGTATCTGGAAAGAAATAGCTAAAATAGTCATGAGCAATAGCACTCTGCCTAATTACTGAACTGAAAGCCACTACTAAGTGTAAAACTTCCATAATCTACTAGTGAGTGGCAATCACTGTGAAGAGTGGGTTTACAGGCTCTGGCCTTCCACTCATTCACCCATCTCAAGAACAAGCCTGCATTTGAACATAAATCTTCCTTTTTAAGTCCACTCTGTCCTCAGTATGGCTCTTGTTTCCTGGCCTGTGGGACAGGGCACTGTGGCATAAGGCTGCCTGGGCCAGTTGGGGAGCGAGCCCCCAGTACGCACCGGAATTTGGTGTGGTGGGCGAATTGGTCTGGTTGTTCTGCACAGCTGCTGCTACTGCGTGTGCAGCTGTCACGGCCGTCTTCGCAGCATAGAGGTTGGCTTCTTCCTGAAACTTGCCGATATTCTTCTTGTACCTGATTCGTTTGTTGCCAAACCAATTGGATACCTACAAATTGCAGAGACATGGAGGTGAAGGGGAAGAGAGGAAAAAGTAATCAAATTCCAATAATACCTGCTGGACACCAAGGCAATACCTTGGGAGACACACAATTCCTAGCCTGCAACCTCACATCCTACGGATCATGCATAATGGTTTTGGGGGTTATTTTCTCTTTTGGCAAAACTCTCACATTCTTTTGGAATAACGCTGCTTTCTTAGAGTTGGCCACAGTAATACCAAAATGGCAGGGAGCACTGCTCATAAAAGATATCCAACTGCTATATACCGATTAGTATATAGTCAGGCCCCCAAAATCAGGCTGAAAAGCTGAAGGAAATATTTGCTAAGTTAGGTAAATAATAAGAAATACTTGAACATGAATGACTTCTTCTTCTTTTTTGGGTCTAGAACAATTTTGGCAGCTGTATAGTAGAATCATGTTTGGTCTGCTGAAAAGAGTAACATCAATTAATAATGGATGAAAAAACCCTTTGTCTTTTGCCTTAGAAAATACTGCATGTCTGCCAAGATGGCTGCTCAAGCTCTGCCAGTTAACATGTGGGAAGGTCACAACTTGAAAACTCAAGTAATTCCAACCAGGTCAAAAGCAAACACAGAGGAGCAACTCTAATGTCATCAGGTGGAATATATTTCTTTCTTTTGCAAACTTATGATGTCAGCCGGTGCAAATGGAAGAGAGATTTCTACAAAGGATCTTGGCAATAGGCAGATTTCATCACACTTCAAGGAGAGCAGAGCTCAGCCCCAGAATCATGGCTCAGAGTTACAATGTGTTCAGGCACCTGTAATTGAGCTATATAAAGAAGCTAAAAGCCACATGGCAATTTATAAGAAAGTATACTCACTCACTATATAAAAGGATCTGACCTCTCTTTTATTAAAGTAACAGTTTAAAAATACTTTTCAATAATTTCTTAATAATCTGTCAAAGGGGCATATTGCTGTGCTATCAGGCTGGGTGGGGTCACTGTTCTACCCTTAAGGTATTATTCTTAACAGCTATTCATAGGGGCCCTGAAGAGACATAAGGAGTAGTATGTAGTTTGAAGTCTTCCAATCCAATTTACACTGTGGGCACCCCTTTTGACCATCTCTGCCAAGTCTTTAATTGCTTTGGAAATAGAATTCCCATTCTTCAACCTATGGCACTCATCCTTCTGGAAGGAGCAGAGAGCCCTGGCAAGGGAGCCATGTGAGGAAGACAACATTGGCCTTGCTGCTGCCCATATGCTGCCCATCCTGGGGATCATGGGGTGCACACATGTGCACATATACACATGCAGGCATACTTGCTGAGGACCCATGCAGCAACCATGAGCATAGGTTCGTCAGACAGAAACAAGCCAAAGCCCATCAGGAAGTAAATGTGCTACAGATCAGCACTTCCTAGCTGTTTCTGTTCTACCATCATTTTTTCCCCCAGAAGACTGTATGTATCCCTTCTTTTCTTCATATCAAATAGAGTAGCTCTAATAACTATCATTTGGTGAATGACCATTATGCAGAGCACCTTGCAGACATTTTCTCATTTTAATGTGAACAATTTCAAGGGCTAGGTGGTAGATGGGAGTGGTTATACTGGCATGACACCAGTCCCAAATCCAATGGCCTTGTCTCTCTGACTAGTTTGACCTCTCAGCAGTGTCTGATACTTGTAATTACCACCCCTCTTGCCTAGAGCAGGCTCTTACATGGTGTATGTGACATTATACTCCTTCTCCTCCAACATCTGCTCTTCCCTGATACATAAGAGAGACAGACAGAGAGAGAGAGGAAGAGAGTGAGTTTTCTCCAGGACTCAGCTCTTGGCCCTCTTCTCTCTTGCACCTAAAGCAACCTTATCCATATTCAAAATTTCAATTATCCTCTCTGTGTGGATGACTCCCAGATTTATAGTGAGTTCTCATTTTTAAAGAGATTTCCATATAAATGTTCTGCCACAACTTCCAATTCAATAGGTCTAAGAGGAAGTCCGGTGTCCTCTAAGCCTGTGCCACCTCCTCTATATTTTCTTTGTGGTCCTGATCTCTCCATCTCCAGAGATGTGGTACTCACTACCTCACAAAATCCCCGCCTCCATTGCTGGACAGTCCTAATGGGTATATAGTTCTCTTTATTCCGAACTACAATCTGGTTCCCTTTCCTTTCCACGCATTGGTCCTACTTCCAACATCTAGACTATCACAACATTAGGCCTTCAAGCTCAGCCCCAAGGGACCTCTCCATCCTACTATTAGCCTTCTTGGCCCTCCCTTCCTTGAGCCCCATATGCTCACAGCAGGTGTGCATTATAACTGCATAGGATGTGGCAATAGGAAGAAGTTAGGAGAGTATATAAGCGAGGAAGCCATGAGGGCCTGAGCCAGGCAAAGCAGTAGGAGTGGAGAGGCACATATTATGGAGGTAGAACAGACAGAATCTGGCCACTGACTAGCTCTGGAGGTCAGTGGAGAGGGACAAGCCAGAGACGATGCAGGTGTGGTGCCCAGGCCTTGAGCAGGATGGAGACAGATACTTGGGAGGAATTTCTGCACCAGGACAAATCAGCCTCAGTGACCATTAGAATCCATACCAGAATTATGTGATTCTAAAAACAGAAAAGTTCTAAATCAAGATTGGAAAAGGACTATAAAGGTATGGATTCTGATTACACTTGTTAAAGCATGTTCTCTTTGACCTTACCTCATGTTTCCCAATAGATGCTCTCAGCTCAGGAGACAGACCTAGAGTTGGCTTGCAAAAAGCTCTTTTAATACATAATTATCACTCTAGCTTTTCTGACTAAGACTGTCAGGCCTTAGAAAGGGTTAAATATTGAACATATCTATAGTGCAAAGGAGGATAGTCTTGGTTGAGAGGGAATTTGGTATTTCTTAAGCATAATTAATGAAAATTCCCCAACTCTGAATTTAGCAACAAAGGCCCATCTTAGAATTCTCTTCTTCCAAACAATTCTCTGTTGGATTCAGTACTTTGTAGTTAATATTACCTTGACAATCAGAGAAGCTATAATACATTAATGAAACCTAGCCTGGAAAATCAGATTACAGCTTTATTAACAGTTTCATAATTGAGGAATCTCTGTACCATCGAAGGTCTCATCTCTAGATATGTAAGAATCCTCTGTTTATGCATACCCCTGGACCAATCAAACAACAGTCATCACTAATAAAGGTTTATTTAATTCTCACAGTAAAATTTTAATATCACCAGCAGCCTGGGGAAGCTTTAGCAAGTGGATTTGCTTGACATCAGATCGTTTTTATTCTGCTAGTCCCAATACTTCTTAATCTTTAATATCAAGGCAATTAAAATTAATGGCCACTCATCCGAAGCTACTGTGGGCACTGTTTCCTTGACATCAATTGTTTGATGGGATTACCTAGAGGTTAAACTAACAAGCAAGGTTTAATTGGAAGCAATGAAAGAAGCAGTGATCATACGTTATGTTTAACCTGCATAACCACATCTAAATGAATATCTAAAAATGTTAAACTATTTCTCAAATTAAAATATGCACGTCACATTCTGATATTACAGATTTGGGTATTGCAGCAATCAGCTATTAAGACCACACTGCTGCAACTGAGACGGGGTAATTAATGTATCAATCGACACCTAAATTCAGGATTTTTTTTTTCACCTTTTAAAAACAGATGGATATAATTAGTTGCAAAAGAAGCCCTAAGCTCACTCAGTAGGAAGCCTCAAAGGCTGCTGCAGGTCATGGGGCCCCTCTTGCACAGAGCTCACAGTGGGGCCAGGCTGTATGCGCAGTGCATGAAGGCGAGCAGAGCTTGCTCCATCTCTGAACTGGAATGGTCTGTACAGTGGTCCCAGAATAGAAATGCAGGCAGGAAACTGGTGAAGGGAAAGGGACTACGCTGTCCTGTGCCTCTCTGTTGAGCCGCGTATCAAGGATTCATGACTCTGGATTGTGCCCAAGGCAAAGGGCCATGGAAGAATTTTAAGATCAATTAAAAATGAGAATAAAAGCACAAGTACTCTCCCTCTTCTACTGATGTTCATTGTTATCAGCCCCCAGACTGAGCCTCTGGTGATTAGGGGAATGAGTAGTGCACATTATGCAGTTCGCTGATTTTCCGGAACTGTTCTGCAAGGCCAAGGAGCAGCCAGAAAGGGCTCTGGTCTCTCGCATACACTACAACCATGTATTTCCCCCACGCAATTCAGCTATAGATTGCCAATTGCTTTGAAAAGTAAAAATGCTTTCCACATAATACAATAACTAGATTCACCTTTTACATAGCTTTTTTACCTTCTTCAAAAAGCTTTTACTCATTATCTCACTTAGAACCTCTGACTTGGAGGGAGTTGAGTCAGATGTGGAAAGTATCACATAATGGTTACGTGCTTTGGACTCAGAATCCGGTTTCAAATCCACACTCTGCTATTTACTAAGCTGAGTGACTTTGGACAGATTGTTTTAGTTATTTTAGTGTTTCCTTTCCTATAAAATGAGAATAACAATATAAATAGTAGTATCTTCCTCACAGAACTGTTGGGTGCGTTAATGGCTTTGGCACATACCATTTACCTGGTAACTATTAGCTATTACTATCACTCATGTTTTATCAAGGAAGAAACGAGAGATCCAGGCCACAGACAAGTTGCCCAAAGTGGGATGCAAAGTGGGATGGATCTAGAATTCAGCCCCAGGATGCCCCGTCAGCTTTTCTTTTTTAAATAACCAACTGCGAAATGCTTACCGAGCATCTGCTACAGTCAATACTGTACCAGGTGCTGTGGGGAGATGAAAAAATAAACACATGGCCCCTACCTGCCTGGACTTTACAATCTGGTTATAAAAGCAATGCTATCCACTCAAAATAATTAGCAAAACTTGCAGGACAGTGATGATCTCATGCTGAACCGTACAGTGCAGACTCTAAAAGCAACAGGGATTTGGAGGAAGAGACATCCCAGCAGGTCTGAGAAATCAGAGGATGCTTCTGAGGCAAGGTCAAACTTGAACGGGACCTCCATTTCAATCCAATTCAATTCCATAGTGCTTTTAATGAAACTCCACAATTCAGAAGCAGAAAACTCCAATAGCTCGTGTGGCCACAAATAAGCCAAAAATGCAAGCCTGCCTCCCTCTCCCTGGACCACTCCGAGATCCCAGAAACTTTTGATCTCTTCTGTAACTTAATTCCCTTTTCCCTTCTTAACCTCTAAACCCCCTTTTTATAGTGACAGAAGGAAGAGAAACCCATTCTACAGAAAAAGGAGAGGAAAAATCAAGAAGCATTTCTACAAGAGGTAGCATCTGAGAGAACATTTCTGTCGGGGAAGGAGCGGACAGTGAGATGGAGAAGGCATTGGTACCTGCGGAGGAGTAGGAGCAAAGCACCTGAAGGGCTGGTGGGTTCTGGCTGAGGAAGAGGAAGGGGGAGAAGCTCTGGGCAAGGGAAAGCCTGAAGAGGGGCGCGCAGGTTCTCCCCAGGTGTTACTGCTGAGTGCAGGAGACAGCTGAAACGGAGCCTGAGATCTGTAGCAGTGGAGTTCAGAAAAGGTTCCAGTGAGGTTGCCCTCCCATCCATGTGCCTGTCCAGGGTCATTGGTCTGCACATTTTTGCTGTGCAAAATTCCCCCTAAATTAATTTTAAAAAATCATGGACCCTCTCACACATTTTTCCTTCCTTGCACATTTTCTAAGTTGGCATCTACAATTTTTCATAACTCTACATAGTTGTAAACAGTGTTATTCCAGTATGTCATAAATGTTGACATCTTAAAATAAAACTGTAACACTATTCTTTAAAATGTATCCAACCGAATATAAATAGCACAGCAGTTTGATACCCATTATCCATTTAAAAAATACATAGGCCAGGCATGGTGGCTCACCCCTGTAATCCCAGCACTTTGGGAGGCCAAGGCAGGTGGATCACGAGGTCAGGAGATTGAGACCATTCTGGCCAATATGGTGAAACCTTGTCTCTACTAAAATACAAAAAATTAGCCGGGCGTGGTGGTGCACGCCTGTAGTCCCAGCTACTCAGGAGGCTGGGGCAGGGGAATCACTTGAACCCGGGAGGCGGAGACTGCAGTGAGCCAAGATCGCGCCACTGCACTCCAGCCTGTCAACAGAGTGAGACTATGTCTCAAAACAAACAAACAAAAAAACATAAACTTGCTCTTCAAGTCTAAAATTTTATGTTCTTCTTTTTGTTCTTGAAAGTGTATTTCTAGTTCGTTTCTCTCCCATATTATCCTAATGCAATATACTTTTATGCTCTACAAAAGGAATATATGGAAATTTAAAATTTGAAATTGTTTTTATTTCCTGTAATTATAAGGCTCTACATGTTTAATATTTCCTTCTGGACTAAACTATCATTATAGTTAGTTTAAAACTAATCAAAGCAATACAAATACTTATTTTGATAAATAAAAATATACTTATTTTGACCATCAAATGTAGGTTTCATCATACATGCGTTTCTTAATTGGGAGTGGGGTGGTTGTACAGTGCTGATTAAAGGAGGTTTGGTTATCACCAATATTTCATCATGTCTCTTGTTGGGCACCCAAGAGGGTCTCATACTTCGGGGCAATGAACCAGGTGGGAGTATCCCTTTCTTTCATAAAGTGAGAAAAGGGCAGGAAGGGAAAAGAAAACCAACACAATGCTTTCATCACAGCCACTTTCTGGGGCAGGTGGATTTTAGGAAGGAGTACACATATACGTAAGGAAAGCTGGCCAGTGAAAACCTTGAAACCGTGCATACCTGAGTCCTCTTTGGAAAACCTTCAGCTCCTCTGTAGAGTATGCGTCCCCCCAAGTTTGCAGAGTGCTGCCTCAAGTGATCAGGCTAACTCCGATTACATTTTAACTTCTCTATGTGAGCACAGCATCGGAACCTCTCATACTGGGTATGCGTAAAGACTTTTTTTGGGCTAAAAACAGGACTCATTCGGGTAACAACTTCCATGTGTCACAATGACCTTTTGTAGCTACACAGACAACAAATCTGTCAGCTATAGGATCTTTTGAGTTCAGATTAAAGAAATAAACCTAAGGGGGGTAGATACAGTTTACTTATTATTTAGCATAACCTTTCTGGAAAGTAAGCCAGCAAACATTAGCATACCCTTTGCCCAGATTACTAAAACTTATCTTGAGAAAATATTTACAGATAAATGTACAAATATATCCACTACAGTCCTACTTTTTTTTTTTTTTTGAGACAGGGTCTCACTCTGTTGCGCAGGCTGAAGTGCAGTGGCACAATCACAGCTCACTGCAGCCTCAACCTCCCAGGCTCAAGAGATCCTCCCACCTCAGCCTCCTGAGTAGCTGCGACTACAGGTGCCCATCACTACAGCCGGCTAATTTTTATGTATTTTGTAGAAACAGGGTTTTGCTATATTGCCCAGGGTATTCTTGAACTCCTGAGCTGAAGTGATCCACCTATCTCCCAAAGTGCTGGCCCCTCAGTCCTACTGCCCCACCATGCCTGGCCCCTTAGTCCTACTTATTAATAGAAAGAGAGAGAGATTAAATTTATAGCACATCTTTGTATAATGGAATATGATCATTTATTAAAGATCATGTTGAGGGGAAATATTCATTGACAAATCAAGGGGAAAATATTCATTATATACTATAAAAAAGGAAGAAAGGGCATTTTTTTCTTTTCATACATCATGAGTCTTTTTTTTTTTTTTTTTTGGTAAAAATAAACACCGACATACATAGATGTAGGTATATACACAAGCACAGGAAAAATGTACTAACATGTGACTATCATGTACAGTGGGGTTTAGAAGTAATTTCTGTTTTTGTGTTTCTTGTGTTTTCAGGTATCATCCAAATTGTTTTCAGATCAGCAAACATTAGGATTTTTTAAATTAGGAAAATATACAATTTAATGAATAAATTAAAAACAACAGAAAAAGCACTGGAAAGTCACTTAACAATCTTTATGAGTTTAAGTGTCAGGCCTTGTGCTGGGACCCAGAGCTATACGAGTGACCAATCCCATTGCTGTACTCTATCTGAAGGGCATGGTTGACAGGTTTGAGAATTCTTAAAATAATTAAAATCAAACACTTTGTAAATCTCAAGCCACTGAAATTTCCCAAGCAGCTCTGCATTTAAGAAAAATTCCATGTTCAAAATAAAAAGCTAAACCATCTGTAATGTCTCTACAGTCACTGAAAGCCAGTTTATTAATTAGCTTTAATTGTATCTTATGTTTCAAATTTTGTCACTACATTTATTGATCATGTTAATAACAACATTAAATAAAAGAGAAAAATTATTACTTAAAGGCCGCCTGCAAGAGGCAGAAGTGCAGAACTTTGTAGTTCATCCTTGGCGTTGCTTCCGTGCATAAACTGCGTCAGGGAGAGGATCTGCACTTGTTTGGAAAGAAGCAGCTGACACTAAAACATCATTATTGAAATTAACAAACTGAAAATTTATGAAGCACAAATCTTAGAAAAATTTGCCATTGTGTTTCCCCATGTTTACTTGTGATGCATACTTTATGTACTGTGCCTAATTAAATGTAACAGATTATGAAATGTTGAAATGCTAAGTCATGTATAATGGAACATGGCAGCATATTTACATGGTAAACAATTTTACCTCTAACAGTTTCTCCCTAATCAATGTTTTCATCCCCATTATGTGATTCAATTTGAAATGAGGGATGGAAGCCAGATACTGTTCAATTTTTAAAGTTAATGGTGTTAATAAATTCTAAATTTCACACCAGTCCTCTCCCTCCAGAAGGTACGGGTTTGATACAGTTTCTATAAGGACAGAAAGGCTGGGCACGCTGGATACACACATTGTGTGCATTCCTCTAAGAACTCGGAGGACAGCTGGATAAATGGGTTTGAGAGCCAAACGGACCTGTGTGTAAATCTCGGCTCTGCAATTTCCTGCCAATGTTACCTTACACAAGTCATGCCATCTAAGGTTCTCCTTTCCTGGTCTACAAGGTGGGATAATGATACCTCCTCCTCATGGGGCTGTTGTGAACATTAAATGAGATGGCATGTTAAATACATAGGACTGTGCCAGGGATGTACCAGGCACTCAGTAAATGTTAGTTTTCCCTTTTCTTAAAACAAATCAGCAACAACAAAACCCTCTGAAGGCCAATGGCATACACACCATGCTTGCTTCCTACAGTGCCTAAGGTCAGGACCCCTTTTCCCAGGAGCTTCAAGTTCTGGGCAAGCTGGTCCCTGCTCCCAGTGCTGGTGAGACACTGGCAAGAGGGAACAGGCAGCAGCAAGAAAGGAAAAGGAGGTGAACTCCTGCATACCTGAACAGAATAAAATTCCTACCACAGAAGACCAAGAGCTCCCATCTGCCACACTCCTGCTGGGCTCTTGTTCTGCACAAGTACCTGACAGCACTACCTGTATCCCTTCTCATCCCTGCCCCAACTAAGCAGGACAATGCACTGGACCTAGAATTTGCAGGAAACCTGAATTCCAATGCTACTTGTGCCTGTATTTAAACAGTGGCCATTTGCAAAGAGCTCATTATGAACCAGCTCTGTACTAGGAACTTTGCATGTATTATCTCATTTAACTGTTACAAAAACCCAATTCTACTGAAGCAAAAACTGAGGTCAGAAAGTTTATGTAACTTGCCTAAGGTTACAATGCCCGTTTCATTATGTCTTACCTGATAAAACTTGTTTTCTCTCAATACTTAAAACAAGTTTCAAAAATTATTCTTTACTCAATTTCTTTTTCATTGTATTAAATGGTGAGGTCTACAAACTTATATTCTACCTTTTCAATGCAAAATATTTCAGCTTCTTCATGGTTAAAATGTGGGCTAGCCCAAGAATCCACACAATTTTTTTCTCTTCTAAGGAAACAAGTTGCAAATTTGGCCAGGTACAGTGGCTCACGCCTGTAATCCCAACACTTTGGGAAGCAGAAGTGGGTGGATCACCTGAGGTCAGGAGTTCGAGACCAGCCTGGCCAACATGGTGAAACCCCTGTCTCTACTAAAAATAAAAAAATTAGCCAGGCATGGTGGTGTACACATGCAGTCCCAGCTACTCAGGAGGCTGAGGCAGGAGAACTGTGGGAGAACCTGGGAGGTGGAGGTTGCAGTGAGCCGAAATCAGGCCACTGCACCTCCAGCCTGGGCAACAGAGCAAGACTCTGTTTCAAAAAAAAAGAAGTTGCAAATTTGTAACAACTGACTTGAAAACTAACTTTTGGAAAACATCCCACTTTTAATGGGAGAAATGAACAAATAGAAATTCAGTTTCCATAGCATTTGAAATAATTTAAAACAGATTCACTTGTCAAGTACAGTATTTTTTTTATTTGAGGCTGTGAAAAATTTTATTGCCATAATGTGCTGACACCCTTACAGTTCAGCTCTGCCCTTTCTACTCTGCATGATAGACTGATAACTGCTCATGACATTCACAAAGAGGCTCATCTGCAAAAGTGTATAAAACGTCAGCCTTGCGGCCACAGTACATAGAAAAAGGATGACGCTGTTCAACTCCCTAAAACACGTGCTGAGGGGTGCCTCTAAATTACCACAGACAATGTTTATAGTTAAGAGGTTTTTTTCCTTTAAAATTATTTTTCTCATTAGAAAAAAAAATGTGGTAGGTATACGACTCAATAGTTTTCCTTCCCTAGGCTCTATGGAAAGCCTCTTTGACAGATTTTGAAACACTGACATCCCAACTGTGGAAATGCCTCCCATCAGCTACACTGAAAGGTGAAGCCATCTCCCAGGCAACATAGCCGGATCCCAGAATGAATGCACAGAGCACTCCAAATAACGATGGGCTAGACTTTTTGTCTTGACAAGTTTCACGTAAATCTAATCCCTGTAAATAAAAACATCAACATGCATTCAGTGTCCTATAAAAAGAAATCCTATAGTCACGCCTCTTGTTGAAGGGAAACGCTTATTTATTCAACCACCACTCCTTACCACATACCCACTGCAGTTTTCTTTTCTTTTCAAAAATCCAGAAAACTTTCATTTAATTGTTAAAGTGGGTATACCTATCCTCAAAAAGCACAGTAAGTAAGCTTTCAACATATATAATTAATTCTCATCAAAAATGAATCTCATGCATTTTTGGAGTAAAGTATACTATATATATATATTCTTTACTCCAAAGAATAGGTCCATCAGAGACTAAGAACAGACACACCCTCATGCCCCTCCCTGGCTCTCACCTTTAGGGAGCCTGTGAATACTTACCACGCTAGTTTGCTGGATGTCAGAACCTTTGTTCCCTCTTTCTTTTGGATCCTTTACAAGACTCTGTATGCCCGGCAAGAAAATGTAGGTTGAATGGATGACAACCGGCATTTAATGAACATTCCTGAGATGCCAGGCCCTGTACTAGGCACTCTTCATACATGATTTCATCAACCCCTGAATTCCCTGAGCAAATTATCATTGTTCTCATTTTATAGATAAAAAATGGACTCATTAAATAATTTGCTCAAGGTCACACTGTTACTAAATAGTGCTGGAGCAGAGTCTGAGTGACTTCTCTGCCTTCCTACACAGAACGTATGGTCATCTGAAGTTAAAGTACCAGTTTATCAAATACATGATATGAAAGGACAGCACTGGATGGGTGCGGTGGCTCATGCCTATAATTCCAGCACTTTGAGAGGCCGAGGCCGGAAGACTGCTTGAGCTTAGGAGTTTGAGACCAGCCTGGGCAATGTGGTGAAACCCCATCCCTACAAAAAATACAAAAATTAGCCAGGCATGGTGGCTCATGCCTGTAGTCCTAGCTACTTGGGAGGCTGAGCTGGGAGGATCACTTGAGCCCAGGAGGCAGAAGTTGAATTGAATTTTCAGTCTTTTGCTATTATAAAGACTGGAGCAAGAAACATTGTACATAGATAATGTGTTTGTAGATTAAATTCTTAGAAATGGACCTACTGTGTGTGTGTATACATATATATATATGTGTATATATATACTGTGTGTATATATGTGTATATATAGATGTATACACACACATATATATATACACATACACTCATATATACATGCACATCTATACAGATATGTACAGTATATACATACACACACATACCACATACACATTCATGAATATATAATATATAAAGCTATAAATTTCTTTCTAAACATGGCTTTAGCTGTATCCCATGAGTTTTGGTATGTTATCATTTCACTGTCATTCAGTTCTTTTCTAATTTCCATTGTGATTTCTTCATTAACCCAGGGGTTATATTGCTTAATTTCTAAACATATGGAATTTTATTTGGTTATCTGTTATTTTCTAGTTATCTGTTTGTGATTTCTAGTTTAATTCCACTGTAGTCAGAAAACATACTGTTTTAAAGTGTTTAAAATTTATTTATTGAGAGGTACTTTATGTCCCAGAATGTTCTATAAGTGCTTTCAAAATGTTCTATAAGTGCTTACAATTAGAATGTGTATTCTGCAGTTGTTGGATGTAGTGTTTCTATGTATGTCCATTAGGTCAAGTCTGCTAATTGTGGTGTTAAAATCTTCTATATCTGTGCTACTCCAAAGTGTAGTTCCAGAACCATCAGCATCAGCATTAATCTGGGAGCTGTAAATTGCCAGCCCCACTGCAGACACTTTGAATCAGAACATCTGGGAATGGGGCCCACAAATCTATATTCTAACAGGTCTCCAGATCATTCTTATTTATGTATGCTACAGTTTAAGCAGCACTGTTTTATGTCCTTACTGACTTATATGTATGTGTCTGCTTGTTCAGTTACAAAAAAGTGTGAAAATCTCCTAAAATGATTTTGCATTTGTCTATTTTTCTTTGAAATTGTGTAAGTTTTGCTTTATGTTTTTTGAGTTTCCTTGAAGTGCTCTTTATCTGATATTATTAGATCAACACAAACTTTCTTTTGGCTATTGTTTACATTTTTTCATACTGTTATACTTTCTATGTCCTTATATTTTAAATATGTCTCTTAGAGAACACATAATTTTCATTTGTAAATCCTGACTCTATTACGTAGAGTATTAAATTCATTTACTTTAATGTGATTACTGACATATTTAGGTATAAACCTACCATCTTACTAAGTACTTCCTATTTACTTCCTATTTGTCCCACTTACTAGGCATTTTCTTTTTTCCTTGCCATCTTTTAGACTGCTTATTTTAAAAAAATTATTCTATGTCTGCCTCTCTTTATTAGTTTGAAAGCTATACACTCTTTTACTTTTCTTTAAGTAACTACCCTAGAGATTTACACTTTCTCAACTATTCAATTCTAACATTAATTGGTACTTTTTCACTAATTGGTACTTTTGCCATCTTTCCCAGAAAACATAAGAGTCTTAGAACACTTACTCTCCTCTCATAACTTACAAGGCATTATTATTGTGTATTTTAATTCTATACATACTGTAAGCAAAATAAGACATTATCTTTATTTTAAACAGTACTATTCACTTAGATTTACATACATATTTATCCTTTTCTTTGCTTTTCTACTCCTTCCTATATCTCCTACCCTGTATCTGTAATCTTTCTATTTCTGTCTGAAGAACACATTTTTTGTATTTCCGTTAGAGAGAAAATGAGAAAAATTATTTCAATTTTTGACTGAAAATGTCTTTATTTCACCTCCACTATCAAAGGACATTTTTGGCAGGTATAGAATTCTAGGCTGACATTTAATTTGATTCATCTCTTTAAAGATATCACTCTACTGTATTATGTCTTTATTGTTTCAGTTAAGAAATCAGTGGTCATTCAATTGTTGTTTTATTGAAAGCAGACTTACTTTTCCCTCTGGCTGCTTTTGTTTCAACCATGTTTAGTGTGGATTCCTATTTATTTATTCTGTTTGGGGACTGGTGTTCTTCACGAGTCTAGGGCTTCGAATTTGCTACAGGTTTTGGAAAGTTTTCAGCTATTACATTTAAAATATTGCTTCTGACCCATTCTCACATTTGCTTCTGGGGCTCAATCACATTTATATTAGACTTCCTTACTGTATCCTCTATGTCTCCGATTCTCTGTCTCCCAATTTTTCTATCCTATTGTGTCTGTATTCTTCAATATCATTATTTTCTTGTGACTCATCTTCCAGTCCACTGATTTTCCTTTCAGCAATGTCTAATCTGCTTTTAACCCAATCCACTGGGTTCTTAATTTTGATTCTAACATTTTTATTTGACCCTTTTTTTATGGTTTCCAATTCCCTGACAGAATTGTCCAGTTTGTCTTTCCCCCATTATAGATATTAAGCATAGTTATTTTATAGTCCATATCAGATTCCTTTATTTCCTATACTGTTGTGAGTCTGTTTCTATTGTCTGTTGTTTCTGCTGATTTCTGTACCAGAAACATTGTCATGTTGTCTTGTATATCTGTTTTTTTCTCTGATTGTGTGCCCAGTTTTTTGTTGTTTTTGTTTTTGTTTTGCTTTGTTTATAGAAACAACTTGAAGCCTGGGATGCTGCTATCTTTCTCCACAAAAAAATTTTGTATTTGATTTTTCCAAGCACCTATGAATAGCAGCAATCCAATGTCAAAGAATAAGGTATTCTAAGGCAGAATAGCAGATCTTCCATTAGGGTCTATTTCTGATGCACTTGCTGCTAAGATGTAGCCCTAGCAGTTTAAGTCCTAACCCAAAGCCAAGGGAAAGAGGCAGCATCCCTTAGCAGGTTCACACCTTTTTACCCCTGAAAAGTTGTCTAAGGCCCTGCTTAAATTCTCAGCCTCTTAGCTATTACCTTAGAATTGGCAATGGAATCAGGGAAATGTCATTTCCCCCAGCCTTATTTCCTTATTATCTGCAGGTTCCCTGGGCAACTTCATCCATTCCCAGGGCCTCAACTAGGAACTTAAGTGAATGACCTCCAAGCTGTATCTTTAACCTTGACCTTTCTTCTGAGTTATATTTCCAAACTGAACATTTCCCAACAGATGCTGAAGGCAATGCGAACCTACCATAACTGCTGCCAAGCTTTAATGTCCCCTCCATCAAACCAGCTTTTCCTTATGTATTTCCTATATCAGTTAATAATATCACCATCTTCAATAAATGTCTATGTGCTGGACACACTGTGCTAGGCCTTAAGAATATAAGGGTGAATAAGATAGTAGTTCTGGCCAAAATCCAGTTTACCATCTCTCAGGGGAACAGCATTTAACAAATAATTATTTAGTTACAATCACGGGGAAAAGAAGTTATGAGAATATACAATGGAGGACAGGAACTAGAGGTATCAAGGAAAGCCTTCTTGAAGAGCTGACATTTGAAGTGAGCTTTGAAGGAGTAGAAATTAATAAGATGTCTGTTAAGTGTTTGGCAGGGGGCAGGGATAAACAATTCCAAGCAGGAGAAACTGCATAACAATAATTACTATTATATCTTCACTTACTCTGTGATAGGCACTCTGCTAGGTGCTTTACACATGCTTTATCTTACTGAAACGCCCATAACCCTAGGAAGTACATGCTATTTTTTTTTTCTTTTTGAGACAGAGCCTCACTCTTCTGCCCAGGCTGGAGTGCAGTGGCATAATCTCGGCTCATTGCAAACTCCGCCTCCTGGATTCAAGTGATTCTCCTGCCTTAGCCTCCTGAGTAGCTAGAACTACAGGCATGCGCCACCATGCCCAGCTAATATTTTGTATTTTTAGTAGAGACGGGGTTTCACCATGTTGGCCAGGCTGGTATTGAACTCCTGACCTCAAGCAATCCGCCCACCTCAGCCTCCCAAAGTGCTGGGATTACAGGTGTAAGCCACCATGCCTGGCCAGTACATGCTATTTTTATCCCAACTACACACTTGAGAAAAGGAGTCACAGTGAGGTAAAATGACTTGCCCAAGGTCACTGAGCTAGTAAATTGGGGAGGAGCTGGGGTTTTAGTTCAGGCTTGTTTGAGTCTTCACAGTCTGTAGCCTTAAGTCTTATAATAAAATCCCCCACCCCCCACATAATAACACAGGCTCCAGACTTATTAAACTGTTTTCCTAACATATCTGTTTTTTGCTTCTGAGTTTCCTCTGCTTAGTATATCCTTTCTCCCAAAGTCTTATTCATCCTTCTCCAGGTTCTACACATCATCTTCTCTAGAAGGTCTTTCCTGATCCTCTCAATAGAAACTAAACCCCTCTTTGTACTATATTCCGCACATGGCATCCATTTGTGCCTGTGTGCTTCCTCAGGTAACTTTTATATTCTGTCAGTAACACTTCTGTTTCCCCCAACAAATTCAATATTTCTTGGGGAGAAGAACCCTATCTTACTGACCTTTCTTTGCCACAGTGCCAGGCATAGTGCCTGACATATAGTAGGCACTAAGTACCTACTGAACAAATTAGGAAAATAGCCAAAAATCCTGGTAAGTACCTTTGACTAGATCAAATTAACTTATTTAAACTGTAGTTTCTACTCTCAAAACTCACACTTATTTTAGAAAAATGTGTTCGACAGAAGAATTGGGAGAGAAGGAGAGAAATCAAGAGAAGAAACAAGGAAAGCCCAAGAGCATCTCTGGAGAAGGTTTCTGGATGCAAACATCACAGAATCAACAGAAGTGGGAAGCCAGGAGTCTTGAGCATGGAGCCTGTTCTGACCAGATGTCTTCACCCTTTGGACTACATTGTCTATCTTCTGTTCGCTCCTCCCTATCCGCTCTCTACCCTGTCATGGGCCCCAGGAGGCTACCCTGGGTGCCCTCAGGCTTCTGGCCAATAGTAGGCACTGGCAGCAGATGGGAAGGGAGAAGAGTGAGGTCAGTATTTGTTCCCCTGACTCCTGCACTATAAGGCTGTCTTTTCTCAGGTCTCAGTCACTGGCCTTCTCCACATACCTCCTCTGTCTTGAGATCTACTGACCCTTCCCTCATCTCTTCAGGCCAAATGGGTAACAGAACCAATCACCAGTATTATCCTTTGTGGTTTCCCTACACTCTGCCCACACTATTGTAAACAGTCACTTGCTCAGTGACCTTGAGCAAGTCATTTTACCTCACTTATAAAGTGTCCTCCAATTATTCCAGTTTGAGTGTGACATCTGTTTTCTGCTGGGACCCTGGCTTATATATTGGCCTATTAGCCTCAAATGCCTCATGGAAGCAAGGCAGCGGAAAGGTTAGACACAGTGCTGAGAATAGCATGAGAAGAACTGATAAGAATACTCAATTGGAAGGAAAAAGAGAAGGAATAGGCACAAGAAGGCAAAGGGGACAAAAATGGAGGAACCACAATTCTGATTATGACTTTTTCCAGGTATAGGGAAACTCAAAAACCCTAAATCTAAGCTGGAAATTCTCTGTCTCTCTCTTTTTTTTTTTTTTTTTTAAGACAGTCTCACTCTGTAGCCCAAGCTGGAGTGCAGTGGCATGATCTTGGCTCACTGCAACCTCCGCCTCCAGGCTCAAGAGTGATTCTCGTCCCTCAGCCTCCCGAGTAGCTGGGACTACAGGCGTGTGCCACCACGCCTGGCTAATTTTTTGTATTTTAGTAGAGACGAGGTTGCCCGGGTAGTCTTGAACTCCTGAGCTGAGGCGATCCACCGTCCTCAGCCTCCCAAAGTGCTGGGATTAAAGGTGTGAGCCACTGTGCCCACCTTGAAAATTGTCTCGTTATCCTTGTTTGGGTATCGTATCAACTGAGTGTTAGAGATTTCCTCAAAATAGTCAATTCTAAAATAAATATAATACCTGACATCACTGGAGCAAGCTTTAAGCACCACACTAATCATGGTGGTGACTGTTTGTAGAGAACAACAACAACAGCAACAAAAAAATCAGAAGCTTCCCTGTTTTCTTTAAATCTTGCAGATATGCCTCATCTGTACTTGGTGCTATAGCATCCTCAAAGCTCCCATTTTTTACAACCTGCTCTTTTATTCTCTGCACACTGTTTAATGATGTCCCACCTCCACTGGGATACACAATCAGAGCTTTTAGAACAGAGGGTCTGTAGCCTTCTTTTAAGACATGTGAAAGAACCGTTTTAACAAAATAGCTGCCTTTTCCTTCAACTTGTTTCTGGTTTACCAATTGCATACTTGCAGTAGAAATCTACTTCTGCCTTCTGTCTACTGCCAAAGCAACTGAAAAGGCCTTTATGTATAGCTGAAAAAAAGTACCGTAATTTGATAGTCATCTTCTTTTTTCCTGTTCTAATTATTATTTTAACGGGCTTCTTCTTATTTTAATAGTTTTTTTAATAAGGAAATCTTACTTACAAATTTTAATTAGCTTACTGAATATTCACTGCTTTGGAATAAGTAGTTTAATGAGTAAAGAGACCTCAGACTACTAACTAGCCTAGAGTCTCTAAAGTAGCTTAGCGGGAAAATGATGCAGCCCTAGTGATATAAGCCAAGGTCTGTGCCTCACAAACCAGTACTCTGCAGCCTGGGCCCTGGGGATGAATGAATCACACTGCCTCTTGCAAGAAAAAAAGTAAGACTTCAGTTTCTCCCCTTTTATTAAGAATATCTGTGTAAAAATCCCCAAGTCCCCTACTCACTAAGGCTTGTGACCCTTGCCAAATCACTTAACTTCTCTGAACTTCAGTTTCCTCATCTGTATGAGTTAGATTGTGATGTTATTTACATTAGACTATTATAAAAGCAGGTCTTATTTGCCACTTTAAGAGCTCTAAAATATGATGAATGAATAAATACCATTTCTGGTTCTCATTTTTGTTTTTAAATCAATACTTTCTTTACAGTATATTTCAATTACAGTAGAAATGAAGAGTAAGTTAACATTTTTCATTCTAAAAACACCTAGGAGAGAAAATACAGCCAGTTACTCAAATTCAAAATTGGAATTAGGAGAACAATAAGTTTTTTATGGCTTAGTAACTTGAATAATCAATGTAAATTAGCTCTATTCCAAAAAGTAAAAGTATATTAATATCTGCTCTACTAATTAAGAGTAAGTGACAATTTAAGTATGATTCTCAGTGCATATAACATGTGAAATAGTTTCTTCTTTTGTCAATTTTCAGGGTGTTAGGTAAAAGGGAAACTCCCTTTTGCTTACTTAATCAAAGCAAGTCAAGAAATCAGAAATTTCAAATTCTGGTTTAGCAAATCTCTTTCTCACACATCCTACATCCAACCTATCAGGAAACCCTGCACCTTCACAATTTATCCAGAACCCAGTCACATCTCATCATTTCTATCACAAATACTCACTTGAGTGGACACTCAAGTGTACCCCAACTGATATCTCTGCTTTCCCTTGCCTCCCAGGGTCTAATATCAGTACAGCTGTCATGGTGATCCTATGAAACTTAAGTCAGATCCATGTCACTCCTCAGTTTCCCATCTCACAGTGAAAGCCCAGGTCATCACCATGGCCTAGAAGGCCCATGAACCATTTATTTGGTCCCCAGCATCTTTAACTTCATCTCCTACTACTTGCTCCCTTGCTCAGGGCACTTCTACCTCAGGGCCTCCGTACTTGCTGTTCCCTCTGCTAGAATGTTCCTCACTGATTATCCACATGACTTGTCCTTCATCTCCTTCTATCTAACCAAAAGATACTTCCTCAGGAGGGGCTTTCTTTACCACCCTATTAAAAATTGCATCCTCTAACCCCTTCCTTCCTTCATTTGTCAAGAGCAACTATCACTTTGTAACTGACTGTCTTATTTACTTATCTGTATACTCCCACAAAAATGTAAGTTCCATGAGGGCAGGCTTGTTTTTGTTAGTAAGTAAACTTTTTAGTCAAATAAAAATATACAAAAAAGGGCCACACATCATAAGTATAGAGTTCAATGAATTTTCATAAAGTGAACATACCCATGGAACTACCACTTAGATCAAGAAATGTTTCTTCCTCCTTCCAATCACCATTCCCCCAAAGATAACTATTAATCTGATTTCTAACCCCCAAGGTTAATTTCACTTGTTTTTCTATTTTTTATAAATGAAATCAAGTTTGTTTTCCCATTTTTTGTAAATGAAATCAAGCGCTTCTTTTACTTCGCATTATGTAGTTACATATAGTTATAGTTCATTCATTCTCATTGTTATATAACATTCCAAATATACATAAATATACCACACTGGTTTACCTATTTTCCTATTGATGGACGTTTGCATTGTTTCTAGTTTTGGCTATTATGAGTATTGTTACTAAGGATATTCCTATACATATCTTTTGGTGAGTATGTGTACACATTTCTATCAGGTAGGACACGGGTCTGTCTGGTTAAGTTCACTGATGTCTCTTTCATCCCTAGCACAGTATTTGGCACATAATCAGCATTATTCAATAAATATTTGTTAAATGAATGGAAACAGTCTTTTTAAATTCTGTTATTTAGATTTAATAACTGACATGAGACTTCCTTGCCTTATATATGCAGGTTTGTAATGCATAATAATTAAATTAATCTCTGTAAACCTGCCACTAAAATTAAGAAAGACTATTAGTAACACTGAAACTCCTTGATTGTTCCTTCTTGATCCCATCTCATTGGATTCTTTTTTTTTTTGAGATGGAGTTTTGCTCTTGTTGCCCAGGCTGGAGTGCAATGGCACGATCTCGGCTCACCCCACAACTTCCACACCCCACAACTTCCACCTCCTGGATTCAAGCGATTCTCCTGCCTCAGCCTCCTGAATAGGTGGGATTACATGCATGCGCTACCACACCCGGCTACTTTTTGTATTTTTAGTAGAGACGGGGTTTCTCCATGTTGGTCAGGCTGATCTCAAACTCCTGGCCTCCCAAAGTGCTGGGATTACAGGCGTGAGCCACCACACCCGGCCCGTTTTTAATTTTATCATTGCCTTTCTTTCCTTTATGTTTAACCATATATATGTCTCCCCTGGCAATATGCTGTTTAGCTTGCTTGGTTTTAAACTTCCTAAAAATGTTATGTTACATGTATTCTCCAATTTACATTTTTCACTCAACATGAATTGATATATGTAGATCATTCTTTTTCCATTACTGAATAGTGCTCCATTGTGGGATTATAACACAGCGTATTTACCCATTTCTTCAGTCCGTGGACAAATGGTTTGTTTCAAATTTTTTGCCATTTCAAACAATGTTACTATGAATGTCCTTACCAGTGTTTCCTGAAATACAGACAAGAGGTATTCTAGAAATTGTGGGTTGAATGGTATATGCATGTTCAAATTTACAAAATAATGTCAGAAGTTTTCCAAAGTGGCTATATCAATTTACATCCCTACTACCAATATAAGGGCTCCTACTGCTACACATTCTTGGTAGCAGAATGTGCCAATCTAGGAAATGTAAGTTATTCTACTGCAATTTTTAAATCATATTTTTGATTCCTAATAAGAATGAGGATCTTTTCATACAATTGACCATTTCTATTTTTTCTTCCATGAAATCTTTGTTTGACTCTCTTGCCTATTTTTGAAATAGGTTATTTGTCTTTTCTTATTAATTTATAAGAGTTCCCTATATATTTTGGATTTTAATCCTCTGTTGCTTATACACTTGTAAATATCTTCTTGCAGTGTGTGGACTGTTTCTACAGTTTAGAAAATATTTTATTTGAAAATAATTTCAAATGTGAAAAAAGCTGCAACAATAAAAATAGCATAAAGAATATTTGTATATGCCCCTCCCCTATTATTAACATTTTTCCCCATTTGTTTTATCTTTGTGGGCACTCATGCTCTGTGTGTATGTATGTGTGTTTATATATACACATATACATGCAAACACACATTTTTTTTTTTTTCCTGAACATTTGAGGCTAAGTTATACACATCATGGTCCTTTACCCCTAAGTCAGTCAGTGTGTATTTCCTAAGTCTAGAGAGATTCTCTCACATAACCATAGTACAATTATCAATTACAATTGATTTCAGTAAATTTAACCCAACAATATCTTTTATGGTATGGTTTTCCCTTAGTACAGAATCCAATCTAGGGTAAAGTATTGCAATTACTTGTCATATCTCTTTAGCTTCTTTTAATCTAGAACATTTCCCTGGCCTTTCTTGGACATTTTTAAAGAATAATGCTCCCTCTCCACTTTTGTCCTCAATAGAACATTCCTCATTTGGGATTTGGCTGGTGTTGTCTTGTGATTAGACTCAGGTTATGTTCTTGGATGAAATACTACACCCAATGTCCATCTGCTCCTCCTTGGTGGTGTTGATTCCAATCACTTGGTCAAGTTTTTGTTCCATTTCTCCACTCTCATATTACTTTTTTTAAAATCTCTTGTAACTTTAAATGGTCTATGGAGAGACATTTTAAGACCATGTTCTTCATCTAAATTTTCCTCTAGATTTAATATCTATTGATAATTATATCTGATCCAATCTTTACTGAATAGTTGTATCATGTTGATGTTTTCAGTCTTTATTAAGTACTTTGATAAACAAAAGTCCTACCATTGAATCTATCAGTCTTTTGTTCCTTACACATTTTATGTCCTGTTTAAGGAATTCTAGCCTGCCCTCACAGCACTAAAGATATTGCCTTACATTTCTTCTGAAGTTTCCCTATTATTATAAGCAGTTGCAGTAAATAATTAATCACAGTTTCATATATTCTAAATCTAGTAAAAATAGTGTTATTCCAGTTGCCTGTTTTCAGGGGGCTTCAATATTTTTAAAGTTGGTTTTCTCTACGAACAATTTCTGGATTCTAAATTTAATTGTATTTCAGTATGATTTACATTTTAAACAATATTTTTTCTCTTTTGAAAGTAGTTAGCCAGGTGCCGTGGTTCATGCCTGTAATCCCAGCACTTTGGGAGGCTGGGGCTGGAGGATCACTTGAGGCCAGGAGTTCGAGACCAGCTTGGACAACAAGGTGAAACCCTGTCTGTACAAAAAATTAAAAAATTAGCTGGGTGTGGTGGCGTACCTGTAGTCCTAGTTACTCAGGAGGCTGAGGCAGGAGGATTGCTTGAGCCCAGGAGTTCAAAGTTACAGTGAGCTGTGATAACATACCCCTGCACTCCAGCCTGTGTGACAAAGCGAGACCCTGTCTTAAAAAAAGCAAAAGCAAAAGCAGTTGACCTGTCAGGCCTGGAACAGAAATTCTTTGCTTTCACTTTTTAAAAACTTAAACAAAAGGCCATTAATTTATAAGCATAACTTATTTCTGAAATTCTGTGTTTGAAAGGCTGACCTGGAAGAAACAAGGTCAGAAAGTTTGCTTTTTAGACAGAGTAATAGAGCTATATCTATATTATTTCTACCTCTGTACCTTTTCCTCAGCAACTGCTAAAAAAAATTCAAAACATAATAAAGCTATTTTTCCATAGAAAACAAGTGAAATAAATTTAATAATTAACTGTTTTTAAAAAAACACACTGGTAAGTGGGTTCCTAGCCTATTTCAGAAGTTAAAAACTCCCCAGTTCAGAACAGCCAGAAGGAAACCTTTTTATCACTTACTCCACAAGTGTGTATTGAGCACACTCTACACTACACACAGTGTGAAGTACTACAGCTAATGAAAACTCCAGATTCTATTGTTTTTGAAATAGATGATATTAATCTGTGTTATTCTCTAATGGTGCATATATTATAGAAGTGTTTTTAAAAAAAGAGTGGAAGCAAGAAAATGCCTTAAACTCATCCACAAACATTCAAATTCTAAGTCACCAGACATGGCATCATCATCTGGTGTTCGGCATGAACCTAATCCTTTCACTAATGTTCAGGGAAAAGGAACTCACCATAAAATCCTACTTGAAACGATTTTTCTTTTAATTTTGTCTTCTCTGGCTAACCCAGCATATCATATTATTCCTCCATATTTCATACGGAAGTGAGTAACCCAGTTAGTAATGTTTTATATAATATGTCTATGTAAGCTGGTAATCCAAATCAATTATATTCCATTTCTAACTGCATAAAAAGAAATCAAGATATACCATTTCATAAGAGAAATGACAATAAACCTTGAATGAAACCTTAGTTATGAATCAAAGTTTGCTCTTGAGTTTCTACAGAAAATAATGCCAAAAGAGGAGCTGGAAATCATCTTACACCCAGGCCCTATTCCCTTAAATAACAATGACTTCATACACTGATATGAGACCCTCATTGGAACTTGAAATGGATCTTTAGTATCTTGAACTTTATCTACAGCACGAGTATTTATTTAGAAACTACTTTTAAAAATGGTTTCATGTGACCCCTAGTGAACACTGAAATTTTTGACAAGAGTCAGCTTTTCCTTAAGTTTCACTACAAAAACTGGTTGGTAAACTACTGCTTTTGCATGCTATAAAGAAATGCTCTTCAAATGTCAATCTATTAAAATAATATGAACATTTAAATAAAATTGTATTTTAGAGGTAATGCTAATATGATATATTTATGTTCTAAAGAGGTATACTTGTTTGTTAATTTATTTGTTTCCAATCCTCAGTCCAAATACCAGTCTATTTGACTAAAACTAAATGTATTTTTGTTAGAAGATGACGACAACTAACTTCAGGGTCAGAAATTATTACAAATAACCATCTTTTTTAAAACCCCAAAACCAGAAACCCTGAAAGCATGAATTTAATTTTTGTGTTTAATGGGTAATAAGGAAGCAAAGAAATCCTTGGGACTCAAACACTGTAGTATGTTACCAAGAAAGGGCCTGGTGAATTCCTCAAAGCTTTCACCAAAGAGTTATATTAAATTTCCTTTTGGCAACAAATAAATTGGTTTCTTGGTGGTAGAAGCTTAGGTCAGTCATCTAAATCAGGGAAACCAGCAATACATGTCATTTACTGGAGAGTCACTTAAGTGTAAACTGCGTCTCTCCCCATGGCATGTTTATGTCCTCTCTAGAGAAGATTTACACTGGGGAATGGGGGTGGTGGTGGTCTTGATTCCTCACCACTTACAGTCTTTAAAAATTATCTAAGGTTTAAAATCTTGCCTAACACTGTGGAAATATCTACATTTTCCTTATATCTTTTTTGATGATAGAACATTTGGATATGAAATTTGATAATAATGCCCTGAGGAAGGAATGGGATTCCTGTCTCCACAGGGAACAAGACAGACCCATGGGTCCTTTCTCACCTGTGACACTGTGATGCTGCATTTCTTGGCCAGCTCCTCTTTGGCTTCTTCACTGGGGTAGGGGTTGCTGAGGTGTGAGTAAAAATATTCATTCAAGATTTCTGTGGCCTGTTTACTGAAGTTACGCCTTTTCCGTCTATGACAAGAGTGAAAGAAAATAATTGCAGTTACAATCAGCATTAACCTAAGAAGGATGGGTTAATTAGGATGATACCAAAAAAGTAGATTTCTCTTTTTAAACATCCTTAAGGTCTAATTTATTTTTGTGATATTATAAGTTATGTTCTAGACATCCTCCAAAGCATTATCCAACTCCTTTTAAGATGTAGGATCACTGAGAAAAATACCAGACTATGAAGCACAATTAATTGTGCTTCATTCTTTGAAGACCTAATATTTTAGATATTCAATGAAGATCCAGTGAAAACAAACAAGGTCTATCAGAGAGCTTACAGGGAAGAGGACTGGGCAGAGGAAGAGTTCTGAAACAGAAATATCTTGTCTAAAGGGTTAGAGCAGGTTGGGGCACTGTAAAAGACAGGGAATGTGTGAGATGAATCTAGAAGGATGGGCAGGAGGCAGATTATAGAAGCTCAGTGGAGCTGTAAGAATTTTTGGATTTTATGCTGAGTGCAATAGGAAACTATTAAAGGTTTTAAGTTTCATGTTTTTAAAAGATCATTCTGACTGCTGAGAATAGGTGGAGAAGGGCATGAAAGGAACTGCAAAGCCCATTTTAGATGATTGCACTGGTCAAAATGAAGATGATAGTAACTTGGCACAAGGTGAGAGCAATGAAAATAAGATTCAAGATCTACTTGAAAGGCAAAAGCAATAGGACCTGATGATGTATTGAATGGGAGCAGTGAGTGAGGGAGATAGAGAAGGAAGTTTAGGAAAAAAAAATACATCGGAAAGGATTTCTAGGTTTTTCTGCTTAAGCAACTTCATGGACTGAGGTATGATTTCCTTCACTAGGCAAAGAGGAGAGAACAAAAATTTTTCTTTTGTTTTTGTTGGGAAGGGGTAACAGACTTTCAAAAGATCAAGCATTTATTAACAACATATTTCAAGTAGCAAAGATGTCATTTATATTTGGGTTTTCTTATTAAGATTTTAAAGAATTCCAGCCTGAAAATTATCATTTGTCAGAATTCACTTTCAATTAAGTACTCTAGTAATTAGAAAATACCTTCCCCAGATAATTTTCTCAATACTTTTTTCCAAATAATCTTAATTCTTCTCAATTGTGATATCCCACAGTCAGAAAACACAGAGTCAGTAGGCTGTTGTATAGGTATGCACTCTATGAGATTCTTCTAGTCAAAATGGTGTCACTCACATGGCAGGTTAAGTATGTGATCTACATTTCAACATTAAGGGAGAGTCAAGGGAGCAAGAAATCTAGGTCTGATCAAAACAACTCAGGTTTTAGTCCTGAAATGTCTTAATTTCAATAATTTTAGGAGGGTTAAACTATTGTTTTCTAGAGGATGAAGATGAGATTCAAGATCTATTTGGGGATTAAAATCAACAGGATTTGATGATGAACTGGATGGGAAGGTGGTAAGGGAAGACAGGGAAGGAATGGAATGAAGACAAATACACCAAAAAGAAGAACAGTTAGCATTTTTGCAGGAGTCATGTGTTGCTTGAAAAGAAAGACAAGGTCCCGAGGTGAGAGCACATTGAAGAGGTACACTCTGATGAGTAAGTGCATGGGTCAGGACTAGACTAGATACTGAAAATGTCAAATTTATGGGCATTATCTGGCCCATAGACATTATTTGTTGAGACCGCACAGTAATTACCTGCTCATAAAAATCTAGGTTTCTGACTTCTTATGAAAAATTGGGATGCCAACCATACTGGGCCCACGTTCTCAGAAGGCAGCTCTAGGCTAAAGCTGAGTGATAGCTGCCCCCTTAGATATGCATCTGCCTGCTCCAACCCTCCTTGTCCCTCCCTGTATCCCTGATCCAGCCACTCCACTCAATTCCACTATATGTAAGCATGTGAGTCTGTGACTCCTAGTATAAAACATGAGCCCAGGAGCAAGGCCCAGGGCAGATGGGAATAGATGACACAAGTGCATTTCTTTGGGAAACAGGGACGCGTGAAAGGAGGATCAAAAAGAAATACATCTAGAAAAGCAAAGAGAAGTTTGGCTCACATCACTTTTGCCCAGGGGTGGTTTTTAACAAACATCAAAACACCTCAGAGAACAAACAGAATAGCTCACCGGACATTCTGGCTGTGTCCAAGCTACAGCACTTCTACAGGAAGAGGAGACAGACCTACACAAATTTATTCTTAAATGTTTTGCATTGGTGCATGCTTCGTCGTCTTGTCCAATTATGAAGCAAACATGAGCATGGGAAGTCAGAGTGAGCAAGGGAATCATATATCTGACTGAGCATGTTTGCCTAGAGCAGAGCCCCTTGCCTTTTCAGTGCAGAGGGCTTGCTGGGAGGCACTACAAGAATAGATGGAACCAAAGCTCAGTATTTGCATTCACTTGAAGGCACAGGAGAGAACTTGGTCTTATACGTTATTTATTTTTTAGAAAACATCCTGTAGAAAATGCCCATTAAGCATTTCCCCTCAGTTTCACTCCCCCAGGGTTCACCACACTCTAAATGGCTATGCCTCAGGCCAGCATGCAGTGGCACACCAGTCCAGGCCTGTGTTCCATCAGCATCACAACATTACTAACAGCAATCTCTATGGGAGAAGAGACTCTGCTCCAAGCTCTGCCACTCTCTCATTCTGGCCCTGCTCACTTTAGGCTGTTAATATACTTTCTCTTCATGGAAGAAAAATATATCATTTAGGTGTATACATTATGAATGCAGTTATTTAAAAAATAAGCATGCATGTTGACAAGAATGGGAAAGTATCAGCAGAAATAAGGATAGCAATTATGTTAGAAAATATTTCTTTCTATCAGACATGTTTTACTATCTTTGTTACATAATGCTTTTTATTAAAATGCTCAAATTTGGCAAATAATTTTAAAATGTTTTTTGTCTTCTGATGCTACCTCTCTAACCCTGACTTGAGCTGTTACAAAGTATTAAGTGGAATTATTCATTCATCTGGCCAATCAATAAATTATTTTTGGTAGCCTCTAACATGTAAGTCATTTGCTAGAATTGTGGGGAATGCAAATGTGTAAGTCTTGGCTGCTGCTTTCAATGACACTGTGGCTTACTAAGGGAGAGAAGAAATGTTCATGAAAAACTACAAGAAAAGGGAGCCTACATGACGTTCGGTCTGAATAGTTGTGTAAACATAGTATAAGTGTTCAAGGGAAGGAAGGGCTAGTCCAGTGGGGTGATTAAGGTGGATTTTCTGAAAAGTGAGCATTTAGACCAGACCCGGAACGATGAGCAAGATCTTAGTAGATCCAACAAGTACAAGCACTGGTCCCATGCCGGGCTGCATTCCAGATACCCTCACAGATGATGACTCATTCCTGGTAACCAGCTTAGAGAGACAGTTTGTTGTGGGAGCCAGGGAAGTAAGTGATTAGACTTAGGAAAAGAAGGAATTCTAAGCAGTAGAAACATAATTCCACGAAGCATTTCATTTTTGGAAGAAACACAGGAAAGAGCAATTCAGTGATATATAAATAAGAACACTGAAAATGTTCAAACTCTGATCTAATAATTCCATTTCTAAGAATTGATCCTTAGGAAATAATCCTAAAGACCAAAAAGGTTCAATCAATGAAGATTTTCATTAAAATGTTAGTTTGAATAAAAATCTATCTAAAATAGTACCCTCTCCATTTTCTCTCCCCTTGACTTGCTTTATTTTTCTGCATACCACTTATCACCCTATTATATTTCATTACATTATTAAATAGAGTGTTATGGTATATTTGTTCAGCTGTTTACTGTCTGTTTCCTCAAGTAGAATATAAGCTCAATTGGGGCAAGCATATTAACCTGTCTTGCTTACCAATATATCCTCAGTACCAATAAATATTTGTGGAAGGAAGGAAGAAAGGAAGAAATTATATGAAAATTAATAGTTGGCTGGGCTTGGTGGCTCCTGCCTATAATCCCAGCACTTTGGGAGGCAGGATAGCTTGAGTTCAGGAGTTCCAGACCAGGCTGGGCAATATGGTGAAACACCATCTCTACAAAAAATACAAAAATTATCTGAGCATGGCGGCAAATGCCTCCCAGCTACTCGGGAGGCAGAAGCAGGAAGATCACTTGAGCTTGGGAGGTCGAGGCTGCAGTGAGCCATGATAGCATCATTTACTGCACTCCAGCCTGGGTGACAGAATGAGACCTTCTCTCAAAAAAAAAGAAAAAGAAAAATTAATGGAGACAAATTAAATGCTCAAAAATAAGGGAATGCTAAGGACATTATTTATTTTATATCCATTTGGTAACTTCAGTTGTTAAAATGCTATTTATAATTAGAGCTTATACTACATGAAAATGTTTATGTATTCATGGTAAATTTTTTAAAAAGCAGACCAAACTATGCATATTGACCCATCACAGAAATATTTCTTTTAAAAAGCCCCCAAACAAACAAAAAGAGAGAGAATATTGTAAAACATTTATAGTGATTTTTACTTTAGGTAATAAAAATGAGGTTAACTTTTATCCTTCATCCTTTTATTCCATATATTTTCCAAACTTTCCATAGTGAGCTTGGCATTTTTTAAATAGAAAAAAGAATAATAAAATCTTCACAACAACAAAGAAGTAATGCAGACACGGACAGGCCTTAAATGTCAGGTTAAGGAGTGTATATGTGAAGTATGCATATATCCAGCATTGGAAAGCTACCGTGGTTTTCAAGCAAAGTCATCATGGTAGCACGGTGGTGTTATCATGGTAGCACGGTGGTGTTATCATGGTAGCACGGTGGTGTTATCATGGTAGCACGGTGGTGTTATCATGGTAGCACGGTGATGTTATCATGGTAGCACGGTGATGTTATCATGGTAGCACGGTGATGTTATCATGGTAGCACGGTGATGTTATCATGGTAGCACGGTGATGTTATCATGGTAGCACGGTGATGTTATCATGGTAGCACGGTGATGTTATCATGGTAGCACGGTGGTGTTATAGAAACAGACAAGGGATATGGAGGAGGGCTGGAGGGCAGTGGGGCTGGAGACAGGGAGACTAGTGGGTACTGTGCTAGCCCATGTACAAGAGGATGGGCAGGAACTGAGACAAAAATAAAGAGCTAAAATGAAAAGCACTGAAAATGCTCCACACACTTTGTTTTCCAGTTGAGAAGCTATCTTAGTTATTTCCTTTAATATTGTGAGATTTGGATGATAATTATCACCTCTGTCAGACTCCATGGGAGAAGAAAGAAAAACAAAATAGAAACTCTTTTCCAAAGCTGCAGATTGATCATAAGCTTTAGCAATACCCCAAAAGGCATCCCTACAGAGGCAGCGTACACTAGGACGTTGACAATTCTGTTCTGTCACTCAGTAGGTCACCACAGACAATTTATTACCATATACAATATATTACCTAACTCCTGTGAAACTTGGGGAAAGCTTCAGATAAAGGGAAATTTTCATCCTTACAGGAAAAATGATAGGCTTTCTTTCTTGATTTGGAAATACAGATTCTGGAGTTTTGTGGTAACTGCTATTAACTGAAATGCCACTTCCTTCTTAGGAGTATCAATATCTCCAAGTATTTTCCCATACTATGCACAAGCAGTGTAACATTAAGAAATTCTTAGAAAATACTCCTTGTTAAAATAGTTATATGCAAAAACTATCCTTAAAAATACCTTTTAGCATCAGAATGGAAAGGCTACATATTCCTAAAGTCATTAGCAGAGACACTAATCCTATTAATTTCCTGAGTCACTAAACTGGCAGTTAACCCACATTACCATTCCCAGACAGGAAAGCTTGACAGCACAGGAACCATGAGTTGAATTACCTGTCCATTGTACAAAAGACTCATATGGCCAAAAGAATCTAAGACCAACTGGTCAGTTTTACAGAAAATAATATACAAGGAGTGAAAGACAGGGGAAAGCCATGCAACAGATTTATGGCTTCACATACCTGGCATCAAGGAACCTTGATCTTAAAATCATAACTGCTTCACAAGTGCTTTGTTTGAGCTGCATCTGAATGGAACTAAATTTTCGATGGATGATGCCCACCATTCTTTCAATCTCTTTTGGAGAAATGGGACGTGTTCTACTCTGTTCTCGGAGAAGGTTCATCACATGTGTAGTAAATTCATTACATGCCTGCAGTGGGGAAAAAAAAAATCACTCCTTTGGAAACTGATATTTTATACTATCACACGAAGACATTCACTCATCTGAATTTACACCTCATTTGCAATCACCAATAGCATTATACAGTGTGTAGGGTAAAATGAAAACTAAGACACTTGTAAAACGCTAGTAGTAGTAGTTAAAGCAGCAAGAATTCTGAAACTGTGCGTGGTCAGACGTGCAAGGGAGACAGCATTCAATTACTCTTCCCACCCACCCCTGTCCAGTTCCAAAATGATGTTTTCCCATCCGAGGATGCTCCCTACCAATTCCAATATACAAGTAAAAATATATGTTAATTGGTAATACTAAGTACCACCTATTTTCTCTGGAGTTTTACATTTAATCAACAAATGCTTACTGAACAACTACAAAGTTCAAACTCTTGCCAGTGCTGTAAGGAACACAGAAATGAGCAAGATGCAGGCCTGGCCTTTGGTGAGAAAAAATACATAAAAAACTAATTCAGTGCAAAGACTAACAGGAAGATATTAACTTCCAAGGAAGGAATATTCTCATCTGTAGGCTTCATGGATTGAGCTTTAAAGAATAGGTAGCATCTTTGAAAGGTGGATAAAGATGGAAGTCAGGAGGAATTCCAGGTACTAGAAATAACAGTATGTTGCAAGTTCAGAGAATGGCAAATAGGAATACAGATAATATGTAAAGAAGCAAAAGGATTCAGGTTTGAATTAGCACATAAAGGGCCTTGCATGCCAAGCATTCCAGTGACCTATAATAATTTAGCTGTAGTGCAGGCCTTTAGTGGATATAAGCCATCTCTGTAAAGCAGCTTAACTCTTCAAGGGATGTCCAACAGAAAATAAGGATCAGATTTGGGTCTCAAACTTTTTAGTTAACAATCCTCAGGCTGGGCACGGTGGCTCATGCCCGTAATCCCAGCAGCATGTTGGGAGGCCGAGGAGGGCGGATCACGAGGTCAGGAAATCGAGACCATCCTGGCTAACACGGTGAAACCTCATCCCTACTAAAATACAAAAAATTAGCCCACCGTGGTGGTGGGCTTCTGTAGTCCCAGCTACTCGGGAGGCTGAGGCAGAAGAATGGCGTGAAGCCAGGAGATGGAGCTTGCAGTGAACCGAGATCACGCCACTGCACTCACTCCAGCCTGGGTGACAGAGAGAGATTCCAAGATTCTGTCTCAAAAAAACCAAACAAACAAAAAAAAAACAATCCTCAGACATACACACACACACACACACACACACACACACACTTGTTTCCCCTAATATTCAGAGTCTCACTCTGTCACCCAGGCTGGAGTGCAGTGGTATGATCATAGTTCATTGAAGCCTCAAGCCCCTGGGCTCAAGCAATCCTCCCATCTCAGCGTCCCAAGTAGCTGTGATAACAGGCATGTGCCACCATACCCAGCTAATTTTTATGTATTTATTATTATTATTTTTTTTTTTTGGTAGAGAAAGAGTCTCGCTCTGTCGCCCAGGATGAGTGCTGGAGTGCAGTAGTGTGATCTCGGCTCACTGCAGCCTCCGCCTCCCGAGTTCAAGCAATTCTCCTGCCTCAGCCTCCCGAGTAGCTGGGACTACAGGCACACACCGCCATGCCTGGCTAATTTCTTTTGTATTTTAATAGAGATGGGGTTTCACCATGTTGCCCAGGCTGATCTCAAACTCCTGAGTTCAGACAATCCACCCGCCTCAGCCTCCCAAAGTGCTAGGATTACAGGCGTGAGCCACCGCGCCTGGCCCCCAGCTAATTTTTAAATCTTTTTTAGAGTCAGGGTCTTGCTATGTTGCCCAGACTTGTCTCAAACTCTTGGCCTAAAGAGATCCTCCCACCTCAGCCTCTTGAGCTGCTAGGATTACAGGTGTGTGCCACTGCATCCAACTTCATCTATATTCTCTTTGATTTATAAATCTGTATAACTGGGCCTACACTGAAATCCAGTACTGCCCTGGTAAATAAAGCATCAGTTTATACTCCTGAAGAAAAAGAGTCTCTTCTGGCATTTTTCTTAAAAATGTAGGATGGGAAATTCTGCATCTACGGCACGGGTGTCCCTGATAGAGTGAGCAGACAGAACAATCACTGATCAATGCAAGAAGCATTTGGAAGTTATAATAATGTCCACTTCCCTAGAGATATTCCGAACATTGCTCACATATAGCACATGACAGTTTTTCTAACTGCTCATTAGAGGACTAACCTTTCCTGTACCCTGTGTACTTCACTTACTCTAAACTTTTACAGAGGTTTCCATAAATATTTCTAAGGTAAGGTAAAATGAGTCTTATGTAAAGTTTTTTCAAAAATATGTTTTAAGCCATAAGAAATATTAAATTCCTTGTCAGTGGCGACACTATATTATACTTATGGGATCCTTCAGTGTAGAATTATGCAATATACATACCTAATAAACATCTACAGATTGGTGGGCCTTTTAATACTACAATTCAAGAGTGAGAGTTATGTTGGTTAATAGCCATAAATTCATTATCCCTGAATCATAAGAGAAGAATTCTTAATCTGCAGTCAATAGATAGGTTTAGAAGGTCAATGACCTCCTGAAATCCTACACAAGTTGTATGCATATTAATAATTCTGATGACAGAATCTGTGAAGTTTTTGTTTTCTTTTCAGATTCTCAGTCTATAATTTTAAAGGGTTAATAATCATTGTCCTAGGATATGACACAGTAAAACATTAAGCAATGTTGTAGACTAAAACCAGAAGTTGAAGGCAGAAACCAAGATTTAAAAAAATAAATTTAAGATCTTCCCCACTATATTATCAATTTATTTTATCTTATTATTTTTTTTTTTTTTTGAGACAGAGTTTAGCTCTTGTTACCCAGGCTGTGGTGCAATGGCATGATCTTGCCTCACTGCAATCTCTGCCTCCCAAGTTCAAGCGATTCTCCTGCCTCAGCCTCCCAAGTAGCTGGGATTACAGGCGTGTGCCACCATGCCCGGGTAATTTTTTTTGTATTTTTAGTAGAGATGGGGTTTCACCATGTTGGTCAGGCTGGTCTCGAACTCCTGACCTCAAGTGATCTACCTGCCTCAGCCTCCCAAAGTGCTGGGATTATAGGCGTGAGCCTGTAATAAATAGCACCTGGCCTATTATTTTGAGACAGTTTCATTCTGCTGCCCAGGCTGGAGTGCAGTGGCACGATCTTGGTTCACTGCAACCTCCGCCTTCTGAGTTTGAGTGATTCCTGTGCCTCAGCCTTCCGAGTAGCTGGGATTACAGGCGTATGCCACGCACCCACCTAATTTTTGTATTTTAGTAGAGACAAGGTTTTACCACATTGGCCAGGCTGGTCTCGAACTCCTGACCTCAAGTGATCCACCCACCTTGGCCTCCCAAAGTGCTGGGATTACAGGCATGAGCCACCATACCTGGCCTATATTATCAATTTAAACGATTTTATGCCAAATTAAAAACAAGTGGTCACCCTACCAATAAATATATGTATATATCTTTTCCTTGAACTTTCCCTAAGGAGATGTTTATATAATTTCCAAGTTATGTAATGTGACCAACTCCACTCTTCAGTTTTCTCATCAGTAAACAAAGATAATTGAACTAGAACTATTCCCAAACTGGGATTAACAAATTCTATAGATCTACAGCTAGTTCCATAGAATGTTAACTAATGGTCCAACAATATGATATGTTTGGGAATTGCTGGGTTAACCAAAATCTTAAAAATTTTTTGTGGGTAAGACTCTTCAGTATTCTTATCCCAATATTTGTAATAAATCGTCAAGGAGAAATAGCATATCCAACTTTTTCCCAAATAAATTTGGCCACAAAATTTCTCTCTAGAGTAATACTGTCCAATAGAAATATATTGTGAGCCACATATTAAATTTTTAAATTCTCAGTAGCCATATTAAAAAATAAAATACAAAGAATTAGGTGAAATTAATCAACAATATGTTTCATTTAACCCAATATATAAAAAATATCCTGGCCTGGACAACATGGCGAAACTCCGTCTCTACCAAAAATATAAAAAATTAGCTGGACATGGTGGCACGCCTGTGGTCCCAGCTACTTGGGAGGCTGAGGTAGGAGGATCACTTGAGCCCAGGAAGCAGAGGCTGCAGTGAGCTGAGATTGTGCCACTGCATCCAGCCTGGGTGACAGAGTGAGAGAAAGAAAAGAAAGAAAATTAAGAAAGAAAGAAAGAAAGAAAGAAAGAAAAAAAACTGTTAATGAGGTATTTCTTTTTTTTTTGTACTCTTTGAAATCTAGTGTGTATTTTACATTGACAGCACATCTCAATTCAGACTAGTCACACTTCAAGTGCTCATTAGATACACGTGGCTAGTGGTTGCCATATTTGACAGCACAGCTCTACGGCATCTTGTGGACCAATGTGCTAGGAAAAACTCTTTGGGAAACACTATGCTAGGTAATCTTTGATACATTTTAAAATTTTTCACCACCATACATTCACACAAACACAATAAAAGCCCATTTGACTTAGGAATGTCCTTGATGAAGCAATATAAATTATTCATCTTATTACATATCAACCTTTGAGTATGTCTTTAATGTTGCATGTGTCAAACGGGAAGCACACAAAAAAGCACTTGTATTTGCACATTGAAGGAGGACTGTCTTGAGAAAGAGCACTTTTATGGTTAAGTAATGAGCAGAAGTCACTTTTTTCATGGATCATTTTTACTTGAAAACAAATATGATAAATTATGATTATATGGAGTTGGGTATTTGGCAGATGTTCTCTCAGAAATGAAACAAGTAAGCCTTCCATGCCAAGGAAAACAGCTGACAGAATTATGCCAATTAAAAAATTTGAGTTTTCAAGTGAAAATCAGAATTTTGAAAAACTTGCATCCACCATTGTAAGCTTAACAGTTTCCCAGTAGACTTTCTGATGAGTTCAGAGTTGATATCCATAAATATGATATTTTGATATTATATAATGAAATGTGTCAAAATTTGGAAGATATGCATAATTCAGTAAACCTGTACTTTCCAAATTATCAACGCATGATGTTACAAAAGCACACATAGGTACAAGAGCCATTCAAAGTGAAAACCAGACCAGTGATCTTAAACAAACAGAGTACAAAAAGTTAACTGACATGGTTTCAGGCTTCTCATTGCAACATACCTTTACAAAACTATAACTTGTCAAGTTTTGGTGTAATATCAAAAAATAGTATTCACAATTATCTGAAAAGGCTATTAATGTCTTCTCTTTTGCAATGACATATCTGTGTGAGGTCAAATGCTCTTCATATATTTCAACCATATGACAACAGTTGACTGTAGAAGCAGATACAAGACTCAAGCTGACTTCTATCAAGCCCATAGTGAGTTTGCAAAAATGAAAAAGTAAGGCCATTCTTCTCACTAAATTTTAAGGTTTTTTGTTTTTAAAAAAAGTTATTTAGGTTAACATATAATAGCTTGTTGTTATTTTTAAATTAATTAGGGCTGGCCATGGTGGCTCATGCCTATAATTCTAGCACTTTGTGGGGGCGAAGTAGGAGTACTGCTTGAGCCCAGGAGTTCAAGACCAGCCTGGGCAACACAGCAAGATCTCATCTCTATAAAACAAATTTAAAAATTAAGCCCTGCATGGTAGCACACACCTGTGGTCCCAGCTACTAGGGGGGTTGGGGCAGGAGGATCACTTGAGCCCAGAAGATCAAGGCTGAAGTCAGCTATGATCATACCACTACACTCTAGCCTGAGTGACAGAGTGAGAATTTGTCTCTAAAATAAAACAAAATAGGCTGGGTGCAGTGGTTCACACCTGTAATCCCAGCCCTTCAAGAGGCCAAGGCAGGAGGATTGTTTGAGCCCAGGAGTACAAGACCAGCCTGGGCAACAGTGAGACCCCATCTCCACAGGAAATTACTAAAAATTAGCTGGGCACAAAGATGCACACCTGTGGTCCCAGCTACTCAGAAGACTGAGGTAGGAGAATCACTTGAGCCCAGGAGGTCGAGGCTGCAGTGAGCCATGTTTGCCCCACTGTACTCCAGCCTGGGCGACACAGCAAAACCCTGTCTCAAAAAATAAATAAAATAATTAGTAAATACTTTAAATTTTTCTAGTTTTAATTTCTATTATAATAAATATTGATAGACATAAGCCACCAACCCAAAAGCTTTTACAGAAGTCTCCAATAATTGTTAAGAGTCTAAGTCCTAAGACTGAAAAGTTTGAAAACTGCTGTACCAGAGTATGGAAGCATTTCTAATGGGCACACGTAACACTGCTAATTCCGACAAACCTAGCTCACTCATTATGGTAACATACATCTATGACAGGGCATATATCTTAATAAATAATTCAAGACTTCTATATGAATGACACCTGAGATATTAGCTTTCTTAGTTTTTGTCTAGCTGGGTTTTAACCTCTCCAGAATGAGTGTTTGTCTATGGATTCTAAAGAGCAGCCAAAGACTTACATGAGAAAAAAGGGTTAAAAGCAAAAAAGTTTCTGCATCTAAAAACTCATAATTTGCTAAAACATTTGCTGACTGTCTCACGACTTATTAAGTGAAGCCATCTATGAATGCAAATACTGATGAGCAATTTGGCAATAGCCCAACATTCACAGAATTCACATAGCTTTTCTTTAAACCAGTAGTTCATACATGATTAATTAGAACATCTCATTTATGTAGTGTGCACTTTAGCTCATTACTCTAAGTAAAATTCGTTAAGTATTTACATTTAGATAATTAAAATCTGGGTACACGCTTAAGAAAGATGCATACACTTTAGGCAAAGTGATTTTTTTCCTTTATACCACTGAAAGTAAATTACAGCCTCATTTCAGCATCATCTGTACCAGGTTCAGAGCAGAGCACAGTACTGCCTCATCACCTAGCTCCTTAAAAGGCATATGTTTTTTAAACATATAAACACAGTAAGAATGACCAAATGACTGCAGTTGTTTGGAAGGGCCACCCAACCACATATGAACATTGATGCTATTTATAATATAGAATGCTCACTTCAAACATTTATCATATCTTACATCATGTCTATAAGATATATTAAAATAGACATTTGGAGAAATTTTTCCTTGCCTTATGTTTTCCAAGTGAAACTGTCAGTTACAAGCTTTCTGGTTAATGTCCGTAATATAAATACAGATATACTGTGGTTAATTGCAATATTTGGGAAATAAAAGTATGCCTTGAATTTTCTGATTAGAAGTACTCGCAGAAGCCTTTTTCTTTTAATCCAGCTGTTGAAAACTACCTAGGATGCATTTTTGTTTATGTGTTTAAAACACACACTGCAATAACAGTTAACATAAGGCATGGAAGATTTCATCTGTTAAAAGCATTTTCAATCAATTTCTATTATGAGTCTTTGTCTTTCCCATTTTTTCCTTTCTCCTTAAAAATCCAAACCAAGTAATAATTGAGGATTTAAAATATCTGGATTCTCAATAACTTTTTAATGATATTTTTGGCTGGCAAAACTGTCTCCTCGATATCTGTACATATTTGGTTTACACAGAAAATTAAAGTTTTTAGTGTTTTCTTTATTTTGTGGTGGGGCTTTTTTCATTGTGGATTCAAGATTCAACCTCGTTTTTGCCTTTAAGTTTATATTGTGGAAATGAAACTGCAAAGTAGACAGTGGGCAAGCACTGATTTTGGGGGAAGTTTTATAATGATCAGTGATCAGATCTAAAAACTGAATTGGTCTTTTGTAACCATCAAGAAAAGCTAACTGTAAACAGATCATAATATTCTAAAGCCCACTTTTTACAAGAAAGAATAAATATCTTTTAAAAAGTAAATGCCCCTCAAATTTGTACTGCAACTATTTTCCAAATGTCTCGCCAGCCTCACAAGTTAACTCTAGTCGAATACAGCAGATTTTGTATTTATTGAATGCTTATTAAATCAACAAATTTTTCATGTTTTGGGATAAAAGTCTGCATTTAAAGATTCTAAGCCAACTAGAATGAGACCAATATGCCTAAGGAACAGCCACAAAGATGAAATAGCTGTTGTACCTCAACACTTCTTACCTAATTACATGGTTTAGGGACCTATCTCATGAGGGTTTTGTAAGGATTATATTATATAATGTATGTTAAGTTCTTTGCACAGAGTCTGGAGCATAATTAATACTCAGTAAATGACAGTTATTATTGATGACAAATGAAAATTCATACTATTTTTATGTCATTACTCTGCAAGCAAGTCCACACTTTATCTAATATAGTTCTGCCTTCTCATTGCCTGAATAAGTTAAAAAACTGCTTCCAAAGAAGTTGAAAAAAAAAAAGAGTATTCAAATGTATTAAATAAAACAATTAATTTTATTAATCAAGCTTGTGGTCATAAATACAACTGGTACATAGAGCCAATAAACTAGTAACTTGAAGGAAAAAAAGGGAACAAACCAAACCCTCCTTCCAGGCAAGGAAAAGGCCAGGCATGAAAGCCAACAAGAAGTAAAACTCTTCCCTTGGAACAATGAATGACAAATCCTTGCTTTGGAACATGAAATCAGGTAGCATCCTTTTGTCTGTCCTGCTTAACCATTAAGAAGAAATAGCAAAATGGAATTAGGAGTTTACAGGCTGCAAAATCTCTAATGTGAAAACATCAGCATTTTTTAATCTGATAAAAATAAAATCCTTTACAAGCAAAAGCTATTTTGCCAGAAAACCTAAGCACATAATGTAGAGACCTCAAAAAGCACAAGGATATGCTTTTACAGTGGTTTAAATTTTCACCCATTCTCCATTCCCCCTGCAATCTGTAAGTCCTCTGGTAGCCAAACGCTACCTGACTGGTCCTGAGCACATTGAGTGTATTCCTTGGTTCCAGTGCTTTGCCTGATTTGGGGTGAGATCAAATGACGTCTGTGAACTCAGAAAGCAGGTTCCCAGATGCTTGGGAAGGGTTGGGACCCTTACAACACTTTTGCCTTCAGCAAAAAATGTATTTCAATATAATTATAGTAGATAGCTTTCAATATGTCATCTCTATTATAGCAGCTGTAAATTATGAGTGAATTGCCTGCGTACAAGCATTTCTTCTGGTACAAGCAAAGTGGGAGAGCTGCACAGAGCATGATATATCTTTTCCTTTTTAACTGAGAACAAATGTTGAAGTCAAATTTCACTTGCAAAAACCAATGTGTCCATTTCCTTTTGGTAGGGTGGTGGGGGAACCAAGAAAGACCAGCTCAATAGAACGCCTTTACTTCTTAAAAACAAGGCTTCCCAGGAACCTTGGCTTAAGTTCTAGGAACTCACCTATTCTAACAGTTATCCTTTAACCATAAGAAAGTATTTGCAAGGTACAGTAAAGGCATTTTTCAAAAGTTGTAGCTAATCAACAATAAGACAGAGAAGCAACTAGGTTTGTCTCTTAGCTAAAAAGCGAGGCAATGTACCCAAGATGTAGTACTATAAGACAGTTTGCCGCAAGTTTTGGAAAATTATCATATTCCTGCTGGGTGTCAGAATCAACAAGAAGAAAATAAAATAGTTTTGTTTCCTTTTGGGTGGCAGTAATATTCAAGAACCTTACCCTAACATATATCCCATGCCTAATATTTCAAAAGTTTATAAGTGAATTTTTAGATGGTTATCATCAAGAATCATTAAATCTGAGCCTATGTAATAGAGACATATGATAAAAGAACAATTTTCTGGAGGGAAAAACGACAGGATTTTAAAGACAATACCACCTCTAAAACATACATATAAAACTGAGCCTTGCAGCTTGGATTTAATTTTGCTCAAACTGTAGCTCTAGTCTGTCTGCTTAGCTTTGTAAACGTGGCTGTGCTTATAAGGTACTTTAATTTACTGCAGTGGTGATGTTTGTTAATTTTATGGCAATCTAAATCTAAACAGGCTTCAGATACACTTTCATTACAGCTTCATTGTGAAACAGTAGAGTAAATAACTCTAAGATTCTAATGTAGTTTATTTCTAAAAGACCCAACACAATTTTCTGTTGAAGCCTTTGCCTTAACATATATGTTCTTCCTATTTACTATTAAGCTTTCTGTCACTCAGAGTACCCATGCTCACTTTTAGGAGGAAAAATATAATTTCTGGAAAGTGTAAAATAGTTGTTTTTGGCCAGGCGCGGTGGCTCACATCTGTAATCCCAGCACTTTGGGAGGCCGAGGCAGGTGGATCATGAGGTCAGGAGTTCAAGACCAGCCTGGCCAAGATGATGAAACCCCGTCTCTACTAAAAATACAAAAAAAAAAAAAAAAAAAAAATTAGACGGGCGTGGTGGCAGATGCCTGTAATCCCAGGAGAACTGCTTGAACCTGGGAAGCGGAGGTCGCAGTGAGCCGAGATCGCACCACTGCACTCCAGCCTGGGCGACAGAGTGAGATTCTGTCTAAAAAAAAAAAAAAAGTTAAAAAGTTGTTTTTCCATCTGCTCTATTCCCATTTCAAATGTAATCCAACATGGGAAAATCAGAGAAAACCAGAATGTACCTGAATTATTTTCCAGTTCTACATGGGTAACCAGCACAATTCAATGAAAAAGGAAGACATATTTCCAGAAACTGATTTCAACATCTGATTCTGACACTAACTAGATGTGCGACATTGGACAAATCACTTACCCTCTCTGAGTCTCATTTTCTCCTCTATAAAATGGAAATTACAATACTATCTATTTCAGAAATCCTATCCCTTCTTAGCTCTGCTTAGCCCTTCTTGTAACGCCAAAGTATGTCTCTGAAAGGACCATCCAGATAAAGCCCTTGTACCCTAAAGAACTGAAAGGAAAAGTTGACTGTTTTGGGTCAAAATGCACCGATCCTAATAGCTTTGGAGAACTACGGTCACAAGAGCTATAAAAGCCAGCCCCAAAGACAACTTAAAAGAATTAAATGCTGCTACATCACTTCTAAAACAATTCCAAACCTACAGGAGAAAATGTGTAAATTAAAATTCTGCTGAATCTGCCAACTAGTCTTCATACCCCATCTATTCATTTGTACTTACTGTACAGATTTTATATATCTATATTTTTCCATCTGAAAGTATTAAAATGAAAAAGGAACTATATATTTAGATCATTATTAGGCTACTGATTATATCTACAAATAATTCATGAATATATTTTTAAACTCAGTGCTTCCCAATTTGATCTTCAATTAAAAAAAAAAAAACAAAAAAAAAGAGATAAATGTATGAGGAACATGCATATACATGTATATTTTAAAAGCCAAAAACAAAACAAAAACAACAACAAAAAAACCCTGGTGATTTGATGCTGGTATAAGCTGGGGCTAACGTTACATAAAATCTCATGGAAATTTTTGTGGGATATTTCTAAAACAGTGAGACTCAGGACCTTGTCATTGACTGACACCAACTTCCACCAGGGTGTATGGAGAAAGTAAGGAGGCAGGTGCAGAGACACATGGCAAGAGGTAGTAAGGAACCACCTTAATTCCTCAGCCAAAAAACTCAGTCCATTTGGCCTCTAATATTATATCTCTTTCCATGCAAGGTGACTGGTAGTGTTTATCTAGTAAGTAGGTATAGTTATTTTAGCATAAAGTTATACAATTAGGATTATACTACAAGTAAGAGTCATTTTCTACTGTTTATGCTCAGGGGCAACCTTTTCAACCATGACTTATTTTGTTTACTCTCAATTACTCATATGTCAAATCAGAAAATGAGATTTTTACATACATACACACGATATTTTTCCAAAATTCTTATTTGTACATTTTCCACCAGACGTTATTCTTACAAATGAGACTAGACATACAATTTTAGATCCCAGAAAATCCTATTCCAAAAATAGAAAACATCTTATAATATTAATTTACACTACTTTTTAACTTAAAGCTATACAAATTTTTCTACTCTTCCTCAAAACACACTCACCTCTGGGATAGGATTCAGCATTTGCTTAATACCATTGTATCCAGAATATTAGAAAAGGCAATGTGAAAAAACAACAATGATATATACAACTGAAACTATCCAGGGAACATAGAGGAAAAAAAAAATCAGTATTAAAACTGATCAGGGGTTGCCAGGTATCAGTGGGGAGGAAAGAATAAAAGAAGAGAGGGATGAATAGCACAGAGGATCTTTAGGGCAGTGAAAATACTCTGCATGATCCAATAATGATGGGTACATGCCATCATAAATTTATCCAAATCCATAGAGTGCACAATACCAAGAGTGAACCCTAATGTAAACTATGGATTTTGGGTGATAATGATGTGTCAATGTAGGTTAATCAATTTTAACAAATGAACCCCTCTGGTGGGGGATGCTGATAATGGGAGAGACTACGCATGTGTGGGGACAGGAGGTATATGTGATATCTCTCTTCTTTCCTCTCAAATTGGTCTGTGAACTTAAAACTCCTCTTTAAAAGAGTCTTTAAAATACACACAAACACACACAAAACTCACCAGGACTCCCATTTCACACTAAAGTGTGTGGACTTTAAAAAGTACTTGCCTACATAGTGAAATACTCATGGGTGAAATTATAGGATGTCTAAGACTTGCTTTAAAATACTCTTACCAAATTGGGGCTGGGTACACAAAATAAGAGCGGCAAAATGTTGGTAACTGTTTATCTGGGTGAAAAGTATCTAGCTGATTCTGATTCCTTATTTGGGGTTGAACTCTATGAAATTACCATATTCAACTGTTTTTGGCCTCAAAACTTAGCAATTTCATAGGGTTCAATCTAATACTATTCTCATTATTTTTGTGTACATGTATTATAAAATGTTTCATAATACATTTTTAAAATTACCTTCCAAATGACAAATCTTATCAAATGAGAATTCCTCAAACTTGGCAGCTTTTCAGCATTAAACTAACAACTAAAATATATGTAAAAAGATCCACCAATATTTTACTTTATTACATTAAATCTAAGACTCTCTTGTTTTTCCCCACATTTTAACATCTCTGAAATGTGAAAGCATTTTATAATCAGTAATATTTTACAGTTAAACTAGCAGTATTAATTTTTTCTTGGTGTTACATAAAGATGCAACTTAAAATCAAAGTTATCTGAGATTCAGTGTGGTTAATATAATTGCTGAAAACTGGATTTTTAACCCATATTCTCTTTCTAATAAGGAATTTAGCACATAATGCCTTGCCTAGCATTCCGTGTCCTGGGATACCCATAATTATCTTGGGAGGTCTCATACTCAGAGAAACAGGCCGGAACCTGCTTACTTGGTGAAGTTCCCTATAGTCTGGCACAATCCATAAGAATTAATTCCCAGGAGGATTCTGGAGCTCACAGCATAGGAGGGAAAAGCTCACTGTGCAATGCTTCCCTTCAAAAGTGATTAAAGCTTATGAACAAGGCTAGTGCATAAATGTTAATTATACAGAGCTTTGAAGAGCACTAAGTGGTGAGGTAAGAGGGAAGAATGACTGCAGGTGTGGTAATAAGGGCACGTGAATGTGCAGAATGAATAAAACTAAAACGAGTAGATGGGATAAAATAGGTAGAACTCCTCCTCCAAAATCTCAAAGGGTCTTCATTTCGTGACTCCAACAATTCACTTGGATTTTTGCATTGACCTTATTTATTTTGTAATTTGTGTTAACACCTACCCCTCACAGCCCTCAGAATTGGTTAGCATGGTCTAATAGAAGAGCAACAGAGGGTTTGTGTAGGACTATGAGAGTGGCGGCTGCTGACCTGTTCATATTTCTCCAGTTCTGTGTGATAGATTTGTCTGATCTGGGTCAATTTGGCTCTGTAATCTGAGTGTTCAATAGAGTTATCTGAAGAACCTCCAGAGGCTGCCGCGGCTGCAGCTGCTGCCGCCGATCCCCCACCTTTCTCAGGACCTGAAACCCCTTCTGCCAAAAGCATATTGTCCAGTCTCATTAGCTGGGGATCGGGAGGGTCCTCCTCCTGGGCTCCTCTGATGCTGAGACCTTCAAGGAAAGAGAGAGAGAGACAGAGAGAGAAGAAGCGAGAAACAGAGGACAAATAGTGTGAGTATTTTGTTTATTCGAGAAAATGATCAAACAATATCAGTGTACTACAATTCATGCTGAGAACTTCATTTTTCACATTTGATCGATAAGTTTGAATAAGCAGGAAAATTATTTTTAAGATAATGTTTACATGCACCCTAGAATTTTAAATACCCACCCACCACCTCAATTTACCACAGATTAGATCCTTAGAAAAAGGTAACCCTGGCTTCCTGGAATACTTTAATCATCCAAGCTTCCCAGATTTAGATAATTTAAGCATAAAATGGGAAGAGGGTAAAAAATTGAATGTTTTAAGAAAGAAAGAAAATAATTACAGGGATATAAAACAAACTCATCCAAAGGTGGTTATTCTGTCTCTCTCTGTACAGTTGGAGAAACAGAATTAAAATTCCCATAAAATAATTAATTCACAAGCTGTAATCAAAAATTGAAAAATAAACAAGATTAGATGAGCTTTTCCGTCATGTGATTTCAGAAGAGGAATACATACATTATCAGGCAATTAGCTATACTTAAATATATATACTATTAAATGAATATTGTTAAGCAATTGCCAGCAAACTATAAAATGAGGATACTAAATACAGTATTTAAAATGTGCCATTGACATGGCAATACAGTGCTGGGCACAGTAGTCTCAATCTAATTTTGCTTTTATATCAAGAACTTCCTAAGTGATGCCCAGTCAGAACCTCTTCTGAGTACTATAGATCACAGCTGACAATTCATAGGTTTAATCAGGTCACATAGGCTTTCTGCCAAAATGTTTTCAACAACACAGAAGACAAAGTTTTAAAATAATTATCATGGTATAAAAAGCATTGGAGTCACGACAGCTCAAAATCAGCATTTTCATTAATGTGTAACATAATCTAAAACATCCCAGCCCAATTAACCTCTAAAAATCTGCTTCAAAACAGGTTCCCTACACTAGTTACAAGGCTTCTTGGGGAAGAGGGGAAAAGGAAGTTGGCACCTTGCTTGTTTGTATTTGGATTCTGTCTTTTGAGTCTGTGCCTGTTGTTGTTTATCCACAGTGGTACACACTTTGTGTCTAGTGTAACTTACATGACATAACATCTATAAGCTGCCAAGTACTCAACCGATCACCAACTCTGATTTTATATGCTAACCTAAAGCTACCATCAATTCTTTTAAGAACAGATTTCATTCCTAGATGCCCTGAATTACATCCATGGCATGACAGAGCTCTTGGTTGCCTTAACACAAATGCACAACTTTAATTTCTTCCCAAAACACTTTAAAGCTGTCACTTTCATTTAAAATTGTACTTCAGAATAATTTCAACTGGATAATAAAACTAACTCACCATAATTTAAAATTATATCTGTTGTCTATTCAGAGGCAAATAAGGTTTGAAAACTATAATATACTAAGACAATATATTCATTTAGGAGAGCAAAAAGATAACTCATAAAATGCATATCAACAGACTGCTGATAATTAAAAATAGGCAAATGTATTTGCTGTTTCTTCTATAAGTAAAAGGGACTGCCTAATATAGTTCTAGAACAGCCATGTATTGGTTAAGTTTGCATTTTTAATTTAAATCTTTAATTTTCCTCTCTTTTAATTCACTTTGTTAAATGTTTAAAATCTCATGACCTGTACATGCTTGTAGTTCACATAGCAAGTTTTTTGTGCATTTGGCATGCAATGAGAGCTTACTGAGCAATCTCTTACACTGCACTTTGAATTCTGTTTAATTTTTTATTCTTGTTCGAGGACTTCTCAAG